>NW_007254866.1:47731-191496 GCF_000164805.1 Carlito syrichta | reverse complement strand
AAAAAAAACAGAAATATATTAGCCAAGCTTGCTTCACTTTAACATGCACTCTCTTTCTTCCAGGATTCAGAGTCTACCTCTATTGAGACCAGACCATTGGTCTGGAAACAATAAGGGAAAGTGATACTGACTATTGAGAAAACAGAGAAATCAACTTCATAAAACAAATAAATTCACATGTACATTCTAGTATATATAAAAGTTTAGTGTTTGATAAAACTGGCATCTGAAATTACTGGGACAAAAATGATTCTAAGAAAGGTTTTTACCAAGTTAGTATATTCACTTGAAAAAACAATTCAATCTGTATCTTACACAAGACACCTGAAATTCCAAAGGTATTAGAAATATGTATGTAAAAAAATTATATAATTAACTAAAGATAACATCAAGTCAATATTTTCTAAGTGTGATCAAATTTTAGAAGCATTAAAGTTAAATGTAACATGTGAACTATAAAAGTACTAGAAGAAAACAAAAGAAAATATCCATGACATAGGTGTGGATGATTTCTTAGATATGACCCCAAATCTCAAGAAACTGAAGCAGAAATAAACAAATTGGGTTGCATCTAACTAAAAACTTTTGCACAGTAAAAGAAACAAGTAACAGAGTGAAGTGACAACCCACGTTCTTAGATAAAGTATTTTGAAATCATGTATCTGATAAGGGACTAATATCCAAAACATACAAAAAACTTAACTCAGTAATAAGACCCAGTAATCCCACTATTGGAATCTACCCAAAGAAAAAATAAACCATTATATTAAAAAGATACTTGCACTCATATGTTTATTGCAATATTATACATAATAACAAAGCTCTAGAAGCAACCCAAGTCCATCAACAAATATTAGAGAAAGTTTAGCATAAATATAACATGTATATTATGAATATATATAATGAAATATTGTTCATCTATAGAAAAGAATAAAATCATGCTTTTTACAGCAGCATGAATGCAACTGAAAGCCATTATTTTAAGTACAACTCAGAAACAGAATGAGAAATACATCATGTTCACATTTATAAGTGAACACTCAACCTGTACATATGGACCTAGAGTGTGGAATACTAAACATTAAAAACTCAGAAAGATGGAAATGAGAGTGAGAGATGAAAAATTACTTAATAGGTACAATGTTCACTACCCAGGTGATTGTTACACTAAAAACACAGACTTCACCACTTACTATTCATGTACCAACACTGCTCTTGTACTCCTTACATTTATGCACATAAAATAAATTGTCAAAGGAACTGAATAGATGTATCTCAAAAGAAGACATAAAAATGGCCAATAGATGTATAAAAAAGCGCTCAACATCACTAATCAACAGGGGAAATGCACATTAAAACCAGAGATAGGGGAAATGCACATTAAAACCAGAGTGAAATATCACCTCACATCTGTCAGAATGGTTGCTATCAAAAAGACAAAAAATAACAAGTGTTGGTGGGGATGCAGAGAAAGGGAATTCTTGTACACTGTTAATGGGAATATAAATTAATAATATTTTGGAAACAGTATGGAGTTTCCTGAAAATAACTAAAAATTGAATTATCTTGTGACACAGCAGTTTCACTCTAGGTGTAATTTAGGGCTGTGATTCGGGTATCTCATACTTATTGTTGAGTTTGGGGGTTTTCACTAAGTTCTCCAGATATCTGGAGTGAAGTTTAAAGCCTCCTCTTCTGCAATCTCACTGACACCACTCATCTATATAGCACAGTTTTAAGCTAAATGTATAAAGAATTGTTTTGTAAAGATTTCTAAAGCCCGAATAATAAAGATTAAGATTGAATTATTCTAAATGTATCTTGAAGAACATTTTTAATTAAAACAAACTTTAAAAAGAAAGAAAAGATAATATTTTTAAAGTGTGTTTTAATCTAGAGATTTTTGTAGCATCTATAATTAATATTACTCAAGTACATAGAGATTACTATTAGACATTAATGTCACAAAATAAAAAATAATCAAGTGAAATAATGGGAAAATGACACAGCTGGACATTCTGCAAGGAGAATCAGGGTGAGTACTCAGATGGTAAATAAAATGATCAACTTTATTGCTAATTACAGAAATACAAATTTAGATTACAATTAGATAATATTATGTATCTACTAGACTGATCAAATTTAAGACTGATCAAATTTAAACCTGTTGAGGATATGCGACAACTTTTATACACTAGTGGAAATGTTAATTGGAACAATAACATTTAAAAATTTGGTAACCTAAAGTATGTCTCAGCAATTGCCATTCTACCTATATAATCTGGGAAAATCAAAGAATACTTGCTCAGGAGACATGTCTGATTAACCTTACAGCAGTAATATGTGAAAGCTTTATTTGTGAATGAATAAATTAATACTTTATGTCAATAAAAATGAGCAAATCATATATTCATGGTAATATGAATATATGTGTATATCTATACCACATAAGCAAAATGTCCAAAGAAAAATTGCAAGCTATAAAATATTGTATAAGTTATGATAGCATTTGGAAAATTTTAAGAACGATGAAGCCAAATAATACATTTTTCAAGACATTAACTACTAGAGAAAAGCAGAGAAATAGAAAACATAAAATTCTGTATTTTTTTATCAGGTAAGGAAAATTGATGAGAGGGGATGAGAATGATTTCAAGGTTATTTGTTGTGCTAATGTTTTTAAGTTTAGAGGTTAATTCATGCATTCACCTTTTTTTGTCCTTGAAGTTACATTTCATAATTTACAAATATGCTACCATTTTTGTCTTGAATGTATCAGTAATATAATAAAATGCATAGTTTTTATTAAATAAAAATTCCCTTTTAAATTTAATGTCCTTAAAGGTCTTTATGTATATTGCAAAAGATTAAACAAATATGTAGAAACCTATAGTGTAGAGTAAAAAGTGATAAATATCAAAAAAAATTGTAAATACTTTGCCATAAAACCTTGGAAAAGGAGAGGTAAATATCACCCAAAATATCTTTTTGAAAGAGATAGGGGCTTCACCGTTGGTCTTTGATAATATGTATAATTTACATATTTAGAAATTACTGTGGCAAATGTGTGTGTTGCATGAATGTCCAGGAAGTGTTTTCACATCAGAGTGATACACTACTTATTGAACACTACTTATAGATTCTGTTGTAATTTTTAAAAAGAACACAATAAGTTAAATTTAAAAATGGATATTTTTATAAGAAAATACTGTCTTGAAAAAAATTACATTTCTTTAGCTTATATTTATTTTAAAATATTTTCATGAAAATGTTGGTAGAATCTATGCATATGAAAGAATTAGTAAAATTGGCTTTTCTTTTGTTATTGCTATTTTGCATATGCAAGTTTCATTCTCACAACTGAATTTTCTCTTCCTAAAATGTGTTTTTTAAAGAACTAAGCCCAATAGCAATCTTTCTTATTGCTATTTAGTAACCTCAGATCTGTGGTGTCCTTAAAACACAATCTTCGCTCTCTTTACTACTAGCACAGTGAAACACAAACATCTTGTTATTGTTTAAATGCACTTCTTTTTTGTTTTGTGGCTATCATAAATGGGGTTGTGCTTTTTATTTGGTTCTCCGCCGGTTTGTTTTTGGTGTATAAGAAGGTAATGATCTTTTGCATGTTTATATTGTGCCCTGAGACTTTGCCAAAGTCCTTTATCAGTACAAGGAGGTTTCTGACAGATTCTCTTGGATTTTCGAAGTATAGGGTCATATCGTCAGCAAAGAGAGATAACTTGACTTCTTATTTTCTTATTTGAATACTCAATTTTCTTCTGCTGTCTGATTGCTCTAACTAGGACTTGAACTATGTTGAGTAGGAGGGGTAAAAGTGGGCAGCCTTGTCTTCTTCCAGTTTTCAGGGGAAATGCTTCCAATTTTTGTCCATTTAGCAATATGTTGACTGTGGACTTATCACAGATGGTGTTTACTATTTTGAGGTATGTTCCATCTATGCCTAAGTGTTCGAGGGTTGTTATCAAGGGATGCTGCATTATACCAAAAGCATTTCCTGAATCTAATGATATCATACGGTTCTTGTTTTTACATCTGTTAATGTATTTAATTACATTTATGGCCTTGTGGATGTTGAACCAACCCTGAATCCCAGGAGTGAAGCCTACTTGGTTATGGTGGATGATTTTTGAAATGTATTGTTGGATCTTATTTGCTAGAATTTTGTCGAGAATTTTTTCATCTGTTTTCATCAGGGATATTGGCCTGTAGTTCTCTTTCTTTCTTGGATCTTCATCTAGTTTGGATATCAGTGTGATTTTGAAGCTCTATGGAAAACAGTGAGGCAATTCCTAAACAAACTAGAAATTGACTTTCCATATGACCCAGCAATCAACCTTCTGGGAATATATATACACAGAGGAACTTAAATCACTCTACAAAAAAGATGCCTGCATGTGCATGTTTATTGCAGTGTATTTGACAATCACAAAAACATGGAACCAACCATGCTGCCCAGCAAAACTGGACTGGATTTTTAAAAAATGTGGTTCATATTACTCAGCCATAAAGAAGAACAAAATCATGGACTTCACAGCAACTTGGATGGATTTAGAGTCTATAATACTTAGTGATTTATCACAGAAACAAAGATCTGAGTACCACATGTTCTCACTCATAAGTGGACCATGAACATTTACCATCATACTATAAGAAAGGGATAAGCAATAGCTGGAAACTGCCAGGGGAAGAGGGACACATAACATTAATAAGGGTACCTGATCTCAAATCAGGCCAAGTAGGGACCAAAGGGAGGCCCAAACTTTACCTGTCTGATGACCAAAACTTGTATAACTAATCCTGAATTTTACCACATTTTTTTAAATGAAATAAATTTTTTAAGAAACTTAAAAAATAAATGCACTTCTTAAATCTAAATCTGCTCTCACTTGGTGAGTATAAAGTAATTTAAGAATTGTTTCAGTATTTTGGAGAACTTTCTGGAAAACCTTCATAGTTTATTCAAATGGTATTTAAAAAGTCTCACTGTGGTTCAATTTAATTTATTCCCATAATTAATATTTACATTATATTTTAAAATAATTATTGTGTGCTACAAGTTTAAAACTCTGAAAGCTGCATGATTGTTGAAAGCTGCATGATTATGAAAAAATTTGTCTAATGATGTTTTATGTTTTGAGTATTTATCTGATAAATGCATTAAATTTAAAAAATAAAATTGGAAGGAAGTATTACTGAAAAAAATTCTAACCAGTTGTTTTATTTCTTTTGTGTGAATAACCCAAATCTCAACAATAAAATAATTTTACTATCTTCAGATAAGCTTATAGGATAGTCAGACTACTTTTTAAAAATTTTATGAAATCATATAACCAGTGATCTTGTTTCTTTTTACTTACATCCATAGGTACTTGATTTTCTGACATTTGCTAAAGGAAATTTTGCAAGCTACTACAAAAGTGATTTCATCATTAGTGTTGAAAACTTCACAGGCCCTTAAATGTGTTTATAAATGACTTTTCTTGAAATGTTCAAAAGTACTGTTTTGAATTCAAGATTAGATTTTACCTCTATTGACTTTAAATCCTTTAATGTTATGTCTTGTTTTTGAAATGTCAAAGTTGCTAACTAGACATAGCATACCTCAATAAACTACCTGTGTGTGTAAGACAATTTTTCTCTTTTAGACAAATTGAACAATAGGTAGAATTCTCCTTTGTAGTGTTTAGCAAGAATAATTCATATAAAGCATGATCTAGATTGTTCAGTTAGGTGTGCGTGTGGGACTGCGACACTCTGTGCTGATACTTCTGTAATTTTCTAAGTTATCTTTTAAGTTATACAGCAATCCCTAGTTTTTACTTTCAGTTAATTTTAAAATAGATTTATGAGCCTACGTTTGCTTTGTCATAAAATACATTTGTAATACTTATCTCTGTTCTAAAGTTAAGTGAGGAAGACCTACTTTAGAATAATTTATTACAGTATTAGAGTGAATGTCAACCTAAAGTTAAACCACATTTTCCTCACCCACGACAGAACTGTTCTGTTAATTTTATTGGAATTTTTGTGTGAATATTGTCTGGTTTAGTCTGGTCTGGTCTGGCTGGGTGGGGTGAGAGAGGGTCAGTTGTTCTTACTGTGGTTGTGGTTTATAGACATTTAGAATGAGAAATTGATATCACATGAACCACTATAATGCAAGTGTCCTTCTTTCTGAGAGAAAAGTAACTAGCCAGGCTCGGTGGCTCAGCCTGCAATCCCACGCTTTGGGAGGCTGAGGTGAGTGGATTGCCTGAGACCGCGGGTTTGAGACCCACCTGGGCAACTCAGCGAGACCTCATCTCTACAATAAAAAAAAAAAAAAAAAAATCAACCAGGCATGGTAGCGTGCCTGTAATTCTGGCCACGTGGAAGGATTGCCAGAGCCCAGTAGGTCGAGGCTGCGGTGTCCGGGAGCGGCCACTGCACTCCAGTCTGGGCGACAGAGTGACACTCCAACTCAAAAAAAAAAAAAGAAAAGAAAAGTAACTAAAGATACTAATGAATTAAATACTCATGCAATGCCTAACATCTCTTACATGTACAATTTTTTATTCCTCCCTCAAAAATTTTATCATCCTCATATATAGTATATGCCTTGCTAACTTTTTATATTTAATGTTCATCATCTGTCTCATCATGTTATATTTTTCCTCATCATTCCTCCAGGATAAAAGGAGCCTTTGTTTACTTTTCTCATAGTTGCATTCCAAGCATCCAGATAGGTAGAAACTTAATAAATATGAATTGATGCCTGAGTGGATGGTACAAATAATTCTAGTCTCAGCTGATATACTGGGACTTTTATTATCTTAAGTGTTATCACAACCAGTTTGTCAATGAAATAAACTTAGGCTCACACTTTGGAATAAAAGTGGAGAATGTATTTCAAAGAAAAACTTTTTGAGATCATCTGTTTTCTTACATTAATTAAACAAAAAGTTTTCATTAAAAGGGACATTAAGAGCCGGGCTGGGTGGCTCAGCCTGTAATCCCGCGCCTTTGGGAGGCTGAGGTGAGTGGATTGCCTGAGCCTGAGGGTTCGAGACCCGCTTGGGCAGAGACCTCATCTCTACAATAAATCAAAAATTAGCCGGGCGTGGTAGCGCGCCTGTAATTCCGGCTCCTCGGAAGGCTGAGGCGGAAGGATCGCCGGAGCCCAGCAGGTCCAGGCTGCGGTGGCCGGGAGCGACCACTGCACTCCAGACTGGGCGACAGAGTGAGACTCCAACTGAAAAAAAAAAAAAAAAAAAAGGGACATTAAGGTTACATTTTATCTTGCATACTTGTCCATCATTTTCTCTCTCTTTTTTAAAGTACACCAAAATGCTGAGCTATGTATTATTCACAAATTTCAGAGACATTCAAGGTAATCTTAAACATTCTGTCCAGACTGAATAGAATGTTATACTCTCAAAAGATTTTATAGTTTTCAATTTTCCTTCACAAATCCTAAGTAATCTCTATTTCTCAAAGCCTAATGTATTTCAATGTATGCCATCTGTAACTCAATTTCTTCTTCAAAATTGCTGAAGTCTACTTAAGTCCCAATACCTTTGCAAGTACAGGAAATGTTTCTTCAAGCTTGCTATCATTTTAAGTTCACAATTTCAACTCAGAAAGGGTGGTATGCTGTAGTCAAAACATGCTGTGACTTCTGTGATGGCTGTAATTCTGCTTCAGAGTTGTCTGTCACCCTTTTTATTTCTTTTATACTCTAATTGGGTGTATTTCCCATGGGAGAAAAAACTTTTAGATTTTTGCAAATATCTAAAACCATTATCCACACAGAGCTTTTGATACAGCATATCCCCTCATTCTTATATTTTGTGTATAATTAAGGAAATTAAACTAAGTAAAGAATATTGAGGGAAAAGAACAATTAAAAATTTCAGATTTTCACTTTCTCATATACAAAAAATTGTTTAACTCATATGTGAAAATGATTTTATTATTTTAAATTTATCTAAGTGTGTTTGAATATTGATCTAGCCTTAGTTAAGCTGTTTTCATAATTTTACTATTTAAGCATGAGAAGAAAAATATTTTGGTGTGCTATATTTTCTCTGCTGAACTACTTTGAAGTACTCTTAATGAAGAAGATTATTACTTCAAGGAATATTTGAATAAAGAATTGAGTAAAAGAGTTACTTACAGTAGTAAGTTATATAAGACACAGTGATTATTCCCGACCATATCAATGCATTATTGAAATTTACTTCAATATAGGAGAATGGAAGTCAAAATTTCCAAGATAAACAGCAAAATAAAATCCTCATTGATCATTTACAATTAACAAAAAAAAGCACAGGGCACGTTCCATATACCTTACCCCTTGAACACCAGAACATTCATTTTTAAACTGAGTACTAAGACATCTCAATGGAAATATTTGTTGATAACTGAAAATAATTTAATTTCATAGGAAACCGGTGATCTTCAGAACTTCTAGTTTTTTTAAGTCATTGCATTTTCTAAAATAATATGTGTAAAACTAAACACCTGCAAAGAGACAGTAGGTGCAGCTATAAACTGTATTATTTGACACTTTGCTTGACTACAGCACAAAAAACATATATTCAATTTCAATAGTTTAACACATTATTTATTTTTCTTAGATAACAATATGTTTTTCTCAAAGTAGGTGGTCTAGAACTGATGGGAGACTCTATAGATAATGAAATTTCAAATATTGCATCTTCATACTTTATTTTTTACTTCAACATTTTACCTGAGCCACTTTTATTATGGCATTGGAATGGTTCTGGCAGCTTTAGTTTCTGATTTCATACAGGTAAAATGTAAGATGCTTAAATTAAAAAAAAAAAACACTTTAGCTTCTTTTCCCTCAAGGAAATTAAAACAAATTAAAACAAAATTAGACAGCAACAATAAAGACCATATCTTGAAAGTCCCAATAAGGATTTCCTTATTGCTTACTGGCCAGTATATTTGTTCACATGATCACCATCAGGTGCAAGAAATTATGGACAAATGTAGAAGAATGAAAGTAAGGATGGACATGGGATAGGCAAATAGCAGTGTTTGCAATAGAGAATACTTTTTCTTTATTGCTAAGACATATTATTAAATACCAGAAGTAAAGTATAATATATAGCTAATACATCTGTTATTGATTATATTTAGTTTTATTTCTATGCTTATTTTGTGTTAGTGCTCATTTTATTTTTATTTTTTTCACGGATTCCCCTAGTATTAGTGTGTTTCTTCATATTATGTAGCATTGCATCTTTTGTACCATTTTTCCATGAAGATAATTTCTAGGTAATTTCATTCATAGACATTTATGGATGTCAGCTCTTCATTGTGAATTATGACTTTTAGTGTTAAAACAAACTTTTCACATTTAATTTTATTTTTAATTTGGATTATATTTTTTCACAAATGTTGAGAGAAGCATTTCAACCTTTTTTTTGATTCTTATGTTTTGTATTCCTTTGACCACACTTTGATTTTAGCATTTCTGATTAATTTTAATTTATGTACTTTATACAGACTATAGTTGCATCTTGTTTTGTAAACCAGATTGGAATTTATTTTTTAAGTTGTTCATTAGAGAAATTTATTTTTAGTGATATGATTGATAATTTTGGTTTGCACTTCATTACAACGCTTTATAATTTTTTGTGTTTGTGCACATACTTTGTTTTGGATGTGTATTGGTTCTCTTTTCTAAAAATAAATTTTTGTAAAATATGATTTGCATTTTTGCCCCAATTATACTTGCAATTATACCTAAAGACCCTAAGTTCCCTGCTAAGATTTTAGCTATTTTGTCATTTTAAAATGAAACATGTTAACTCCCACTCTTTATCTATATAAAAAATAAATGAGATTATTCCAATTCTTTATTTTTTAATTATCCTTTTTTAAGTTGCATTATTTTGTCACAACAGATACTTTGTACACTGGACTTTCACCTTCAGCTTTTTTTTTACTCTGAGATATATTAACATATAAATATGAAATGCTCACCTACAGCTATTCACTAATATTTTTTCAGTTCTGTCTTGTTTAGATAAAGATCATCCTATACTAGACTCTTCAATAAATTCTTATGGATACAGAATTTCCTAAATTCTTATATGTTTAAGATATCTTCATAGGCTTCATTCCCAACGTTCAGCTTAGTTTGCTTTAAAATATTTATTTTTGTTTTAATTTATCTGATTGGGTTCTTAAAAATGTTGCTCCATTGTTGGTTTGTTATGTATGATTCATTGAAAAAGTTTGACGTCATTATAAGTATTTTACCTATGCATGTTGTTTGATATTTTGCCTATACATTTGATAATTTTATTTCTTTACTTGATTTAATAATTTTTCTAGGATATGTATTGAACATGATTGTTCTGGAATAATAGTCCCAGATCACCCTTAGATTCTTTTAGTATTTAAATTTCTAGGTTGAGTCTTATATTTCTGGGAATTTTCCTGTGCTTATAGTTTCAAACATTAGTTTTGTTCAATTGTTTAGCATTTGCATTTCACCACTTCCCCAGGGACACCAACTATACACATTGATGTTTTGTGTCAGCTTTCTTTTTCTATCTACTTTTCTGAAAACCCTTTATCTCATTTTATTCACTCTGTTTCAGCTTTGCCCAATAATCCTCATCAAATGTCAATTCTTTATTAGTAACTTTATTCTTTAGTTTTTATATTTAAGTTGTTCATTTTTCTTTCATTGTCTTCTGAGTTTAGTAAACTCTCATTTTTCAAGTGTTTTGACCATTTTTGTTTTAAGATTATAATAACTCTTGTTTCAGGGTGTTTTTCATATCTACAAATACTTGAGTATATTTAGTTTAAAACAATCGTTTTTCTACTTTATAATTGATTTTGGCAAGAAATTTTCATCAGATTTATGTTAGTCTTGTGCTATAATTTTTGAAAAATATTGTGTGTTGTTTCACCTTTTAGTTTAGTGTGGGAATCTGTGGTGATTCATATTATTCCTAGTTTAATTTTAAATCAGTGTTTAAAACTACAGATTCATTAATGGATTTTGTGTTTGTGTGTATGGTAGAAAAATTTTATTTCTTGTTTATTTTTTACAATTGAACATTAAATTTTCTCCTGTTTTCATTTTTACCAAGAACCACTCAAATATCAAATGGTGCCCCTCCCTTCATAAATGTGTGTGTGTGTGTGTATTTCCCCTAGTATCTAGGTCTTTCAAATACCATGAAAAATCATACAAATGTCCCTTCCCTTCCTTTCTATGTCTTTTAGTATCTTCCCTCTTGACATTTTTGAATTATAATTTTTTTTTTTTCTTTTCCTGTGGGGCCTGCCTGGCACAATGTAGGATGTTTATCATCATCTCTGGGCTTTACTCACTTGATACAAGTGATAGCTACCTACCCAAGTTGACAACTAAAAATGACTCCATACATTGTCCAATGTCCTTTGAGAGAAAAAAAAAATGTCCTCAATTTGCAAACAATTGCTTATTTAAAAAATTTACATTTTTTAATACTGGGGTTTACCTAGATTTCTTTTTATCTTCTCTAAAGTTGTTTACTTTTTTTTTCTTCAGACCAAATTTGCTTGCCACAAATGTTTTCTGTGGTGCTGTGTACAAGAGTTAGTTCACTGAGATTTGAGGTTTTCTCTTCTTATTTTGAAGCTTGAGCAGTCTCTGTCTTCAGGTTGTGTGGATAGTATATTTATGTAGTTTTATTTTCCTCTTATTTTGCAATATTTGGAGGAAATATTAAAAGACGTGGTTGCTTTTCATCTGTATAAATATAAAAATATTATACTCACTATCAATACAGAAAGCTATGTCCTCTGAGAAATCCAATTCATTGTAGTTGATAAGTAGCTTAGTGTTTTTAAAAAACAGGAATTTTAAAAACTATTGTTAGTGGGCTTTCATATACAAACAACTCTGCAGATTAGAGTTTCATATACAGTGTAGGAATAATGACAACTTTATGAGGATAGAACAATATTAAAAATATCAGTGCATTATCATGATAGTTTGGCAGACTAACTTTATAGTGATGAAATTTCTTAAAATAAGATTCTGGCTAATAGAGTTTTCTGGGCTCTAAGACATACTTGACCATTAAATATAGTAAGATTTCTAGCAGGTGTCCTATGATATTTGTTAATGTGTATGATATAAGTTTTTGATAGAATTTTTGTCACTTTACAAATTAATTAAGTTTTAAAATTGGAAGAGAAAAATGTTTCTTTATTTCCCCACCAATAATTGACTTTTTAACTTCTCTTCTAATTTCAGTAAGCCAACAAGTGTTTATGGTATGTGTTATGTCATACTTAGAAAATATTTTCAAAGAATTTGCAGCCCATTTATGCCCAAAATCTATAACTTAAAAACAAGCTCAATGGACATTGCAGTAAATAGTATGAGAACTATTGTAAGCATTTAAATAGGGAATCACATTTCTCATAAGAAAATAAATTGTTGATAAAAACAAAAACAATACAAGTATGTTAGATAATCTGCATATATGGCCATAAAATAAGAGGTAAAAGGAGAAATATCATAAAAGTGGTAGTAATATTAATGTTAATACTATTGTTTTCTATTAATAAAATTAATTACATGCAATATATACTATACACAATAGCAAACATTTAGTTATCATAAATGCCCTTGTGGATAATGGTATACAAATGCCTGCTTATAGAAGAACAAACAGAATAAGTGAATTTCCCAAGTTCACAAAACTAGTACTTGATAAATGACATTCTTAAATTCCTGCCATCTAACACTGAAACCTATATTTTAAAGCATCATTCTAATTTCTCTGTGTCATCGGTTTGCAAAATAATATTATATACAAGCTAAATGTGAGAGAATTGTGTTTTACTTGGCTTATATCTAAACCAATGCTCTTCCAGTCAATACACTTGTCATTTATTGTTTGGAGAATAAATAAGACCTATTATTCTGACTACTGTAGACTAACTTTTGTTAGAATAGCTTCAAAACCATAGGTTATAGACTTTGAGAAAATATAATTTTAAAAAGTTAACAAATTTCTAATAAAGCTTCTATTTTTTATTCATACTTCAGAATTTGATTAATCTACTTACATCCTCCCTATGGGATTATTATTATTTTTTAATTCACTATCAGTGGATATTTGAATCTCTAATGTTTTATTTTTGTTCTTTTTAATTTAATGATTATATAACAATTATGTATAATACATAATTTTATATATAATTTTAGTAATATAACATTATTATAGTGGATATAATCATCTCAAATTTCTACATAAGAGAAGAATGAATACTGCACTTATTTTCATTAAAAGAGTCATTACTTTGTGTTTTGATAAAAAAGTCAATATTTAACACATTAATAAGATCAACATATATTTTTATATATAGATGATATAGTAATGGTCTTTATTTCAATTCTTTCTTATAAAATTGTGCTAAGTTGTATTATTTAATTTGTATCTATCAAAATAATATTTCTATCAGCTCACTGAGCTTATATTTATGGTATTCTACCAAAAGAAATATCAGTTTACTTATCTCCAATATTTAGTTGGATACAAAATACACTATTGTATATTATGTACAATACACAAAATACTATATCTACTTAATGCATTTTTTTTCCTCTGTTATCTGTTTGGTGCCAAGTTAAATGCTGAGTATGTCTGTGTACTTGTGTGTATTTAATAGTTGTTTCTGCCACTCTAAATATTCACCATTATACCCTGTCAACTATGATTTGACTCACACTATGGAATCATTTGGTATTTTATAGTTCAATTCATAGATTGTAGAAAGTGCAGTAAGCTGTAATGTAAGATAAAACTCATAACTGTATTCTGTGAATTTAGATTTTACAGCATGTATATGAAGAGGAAGTTTATTTACAAGGAAAATAGGCATCACAGTCTGTCTCAAGTGTGACAGGCTGTGTTAACTTCATTATAACATTTTCAGAGGTTGTCCTGCTGCCAAATACATATATTCAATACTCAAAATTATAATTTGCTCCACTGTTTTTGTAGATAAAATATTTTGACTTGCTTAAAGTGGGAGTTCATATTTTAGAATGTAAAATCAAATGCATAGCTAACTAAACGAAATCCTTGACAAAGTATACAGATTTATTTAAGCAGCATAGATTTTGAGGTTGTTTTGTTATAAAAATGATAATATGAAAATAATCACAGTGAAGAATGAAAGGTCATATTTAGTTTTTTCATTTTTTTCAAAGGGGGAGAAAGAAGGTCGAATGTAAATTGAAAATAGTGGCAGATCAAAGCTAAATAACTTAACAACAGACACAGTAAGACTCAAATTCTTGTTGACAAAACTGAGGTGTAACACTTAGGTACAATCCATTACTGTGTAAAATTGGACATTCTGCCAAGATACACTCCAGTGACTTTAATGTATTCTACTATATTGGACCCCCAAGCTTATTTCAGCACTTGTTGTTTGCTTTTTAAATATTATATGTTTCAGTTCCTCAAAATTCCTATTTTATAAAATTTAATATTTCATTCACATATGGAGTCATGCTTTTAGAAATAAACCCTATAAAAATGCAGTACAGTATGTTTAAATGTTAAAATATTTCTTAATTTGTAAGCTACAGGTAACTTTATAAACAGATGTAAATATAGTAACTATATTTAATATATTTATATATACTCATTATATCATATTGCATATTAACATATTTTACATCTCAGAAATTTAAGACAACCATGATTAATATACTTGGGCTTTATTGGGAAAATAGATGATATGCAATAACAGATGGACAATGTAAGCAGAGAAATGACTAGGCTAGAAAAGAACCCCAAATAAATGCCAATTATAAAAAGTATTAGCCGGGCTCGGTGGCTCAGCCTGTAATCCCGCGCCTTTGGGAGGCTGAGGTGAGTGGATTGCCTGAGCCCACGGGTTCGAGACCCGCCTGGGCAGTGAGACCTCATCTCTACAATAAATAAAAAAATCAGCCGGGCATGGTAGTGCATGCCTATAATTCCAGCTACTTGGAAGGCTGAGGTGGAAGGATCACTGGAGCCCAGCAGGTCGAGGCTGCAGTGGCCGGTAGCGGCCACTGCACTCCAGTCTGAGCGACAGAGTGAGACTCCAACTCAAAAATAAAAATAAAAATAAAAAAATAAAAAGTATTGTAACAAAAATGAATACGTTTGATGAACTCAATCGCAGAATTGACCCTGCTGAGAAAAAAGTCTACAAGATTAAGGATATTATAAAAGCTACTTCTAAAACTAAACAGCAAAAATAAAAATGACAAAAAAAAAGAACAAAAACCCCAGAAGACAATATCCAAGAAATGTGGGGCAAAATAAAATGTAACGTATGTATTTTCTATGTAACTTCTTATGGAGTATTTAAATTCTGATTAAAAAGGGAAATGTAAAGATGATGAAAAATAGTGCTTAGTCAATCTGAAAAATATGCTAGCATATTTCTTATAAATTCCAAATTTTTTAATAAATTCTGAAATTTATAAGAAACATAGAAAGGTTTATTAGAACAAAAACAACTCATCTTGCAAGGGAAAATGAGAAATTAGAGGATATCTTTGGCTATGATTATAGGGGTTGCAGAGGAAGCCCAGAGACAGAGTCTCACCAGAGAGGACAAGAGAGGCACCTGGTCACCATTTTGAAGGCAGGGCAGGAAAGTGCTCAAACTTGCTCATCATGGAGCAACAGATTCAATCTCGGTGACTGACAGATCAACTACTCAGGGTTTGATTGTGACCCAAAGGAAATATCTTGAAAGCACAAACTTTGGAGGGACCTGATCAGTGCCAAGTCAGAGGTACCCCACCCTCTACCCTGATCCAGTCATGGGACAAAAGGTGTGACCAGAAAAGGATGAGAAAGAACTCCAAAGAGATAAGTGGTGAGTCCAGGGCTGACACAAATCCCACCTCCCCAGCAATCCTCTGAATATCAGACCCACACAGCTGGGCCACAACTGAAAGGGACAAACCAGGACAGAGCCTGGATATCAGTTGCAGTAGGAGAACTTCATTTCGGAATAGGCCTCATTGGGGCATTCCCCACAAGTACAAACCTGGGGAAGAGATAATCCTGTACCTCCTCACCAGAGAAGACCTCCTTGCATTGCAGCCCCACCCACCCTACTGTGCCTCCTCCTTCCCTGCTCCAGACACTGGGGAGATAGTGAAAGAAGTGAATGCTCTGCAGGAAAGAAGTGGAAGCTCTGCAGGAAAGAGCAGACTAGAGGAACAATTACAGAGTCTGCCACAAGAGGGTAGGATTTTTATTTTCTTTCTTTTTAATTTTTTTATTTTTATAGAATATTTGTCTGTTTGATTGTTAGTTCATCTTTTTAAAAAATATTTTTCTTTTGTGCGATGTGTATGTGATGGTTTGATCTGCACCTGACCCCTCCTTTTTTTCTCTTTCTTTCTTTCTTTCTTTCTTTCTTTCTTTTGTTTGTTATAGAATATTTGTCTGTTTGATTGTTAGTTCATCTTTTTAAAAAATATTTTTCTTTTGTACATAATGTGTATGTGATAGTTTGATCTGCACCTAATCCCTCCTTTTTTCCTCTTTCTTTCTTTCTTTCTTTCTTTCTTTCTTTCTTTCTTTCTTTCTTTCTTTTGTTTCTTGTTTTCTGCTTATGTGTATATGTGAATGATTGTGTGTTCATCTTTCAGTTTTTTTTGTTGGTGGTTTGTTTTTGCTCTTTTTATTGTCTCTCATTTATTTTAAATTTAAGGTGTCTGTTAATATATGTGTGAGAGTTCAACTTGTATTCCTCAACTTGAATTCCTTTGCTTTGTTTGGTTTTGTTTTATTTTCTGGTCTTCTGTCTTCTTCTCCATTCATTTTGTGCTAGGCGTGTGTGTGTGTGTGTGTGTGTGTGTGTGTGTGTGTGTGTGTGTTTAGTTTTTCTGTTTTTTGTTGTTGTTGCTGTTGGTTTTGTTTCACTTTGTTGTTATTCCTGTTTTCTTGGAGGTTTGTGTATAATTCTCTGTGTATGTGTGTTCAATTGCTTTTTGCTTTGGTTTCTGCTTTCATTGTTCTGTGTTTTTATTGTTTTAATTCTTGTCCATCTTATTTCAATCAATCTTGTGCTCCTCATTGCTGACATCTAGGACTTAGGGGGTACACACACATACAATTTCATCTTCATATAGAGTGGTGGTGGGGAGTGGGTCTCAGGGAACACATACCACAATCACTGAATATTATAATTTGCAAGTAGTTTCTGAATCCTAGATCCCCATTCCCTACCTTATTTGACTTTCAAAACTACAAAAGACAGCAAAGCTTCCCACCCACAGTCCTGTTTCAAGATAAAACAAATCCAGAACCTGGATCAGGGAAGAATAGAGGGCTGAGCAAACATCAGAAGTGAAAGCCTCTCCCACTGACACTGAATAACAAAGCTAAAGAGGAAAGCAAGAGATCTGTCACAAATGAGAAAAAAAAAAGAAGACCACAAGTCATTTCAAGGTTAACAATGAGAAAACTCCTGAAAACTCAGATCTCAGAGCCCAAATAATGGAAGTCACCAATGACTGGCCCCAGAATACGACAGGGAATAGGAAACGGTTGGAAAGAGTGAATAACACTCAAGAAAGACAAGATGCAATACTGAAAGAACTTGTAACAGAGATTTTGGCAATAAAAAATTTCATCCAGGAAATAAATAACAGGATGACAAACATGGAAAGCAGAATTAGTCTAGCTGAAAAAAGAATCTCAGAACTTGAAGACCAGAACATGGAATTAACCTGTTCTATAAAAAACATAGAAAGAAGACTCAGAAAGGAAGAATAAAGCCTACAAGAGATGTGCAATTATATCAAGAGACTAAACCTATGCCTGATTGGTATCCCAGAAGAAGAAAGGGAAATGGAAAACAACTTGGAGCAAGTATTCCAGGAGGTAATCCAATAAAACTTTCCCCGTCTCACCAGAGTTGTGACTAGTCCAATACAAGAGATACAGAGAACTCCTACAAGACTTCAAATGAGAAGACCAACCCCCAGACATATAGTAATTAACCAATAAATAGTAGGCACAAAAGAAAAATTCCTAAAGGCAGCAAGAGAGAATGGTCAGACTACTTACTGGGGAAAACTAATCAGAATAGCAGCAGACCTATTAATAGAAACACTATAAGCAAGAAGAGACTGGAGTCCAATATCCAAAGTCCCCGAAGATAATTTCAACCAAGAATTTCCTACAGAGCCAAGCTCAGCTTCATCAGTGACAGAGAAGTAAAATCATTCCCAGACATCCAATCCCTAAGAGATTCTGCAACTTCCAGAACAGCTCTATAGGAGACACTTAAAAAGGTATTAAACATAGAAGAAAGAAAAAATGAATGACCACACACTTCCCAAGAGAACAGCAGAGCGCAGATTCAACAGAAAATACAGTGCAACAACAAACTTGAAAACACACATATACATCAACCCCAAAGCCAAAAGAAAACATGAAAAATAAAAAATAAAAAACAAAAAAGAGCAACTTTATAAGAACCTCATGACAGTGATTTAAAAATCACATTTCAATAATCAGTTTGAATGTGAATGGACTAAATGTATGACTGAAAAGACACAGAATGACAAACTGAATAAGAATCCTTGACCCAATTATTTGCTGCTTCCAGGAAACTCATCTCACCACAAGGAATGCACATAGACTCAAAGATAAAGGATGGAAAATGGATCACAAAAGAAGGCAGGAGTCATGATCTTAATATCAGACAAAACAATCTTTAAAAGACACAAAAGGACATTACATAATGATAAAATGTTCAGTCCATTAACAAGAAATATCCATCCTAATCATATGGACACCCAACACAAGGGCACCAACATTTATAAAGCAACAACTAAGTAAATTTGAAAAAGATATTGACTATAACACTATAATATCAGAGGACTTGAATACCCCATTAACATCCCCAGATAGATCATTGAGGCAAAAAAATCAACAAAGAGATCCAGAACTTAAATATGACACTCGACCGAATGGACTTAATGGATACTTACAGTTTATCTCACCCAAAACCACAGAATATACATTCTACTCATCACCACATGGAGCATAGTCCATGATCGATCGCATCCTTGGACATAAATCAAGCATAAATAAATTTCATTAAGTTGAATTATTGGCATGCATCTTCTCAGACCATGGTGGAGTAAAAATAAATATCAACAGCAACAAAATTTCTCTAAAGACTACAAAGACATGGACACTAAATAGCATGATGCTGAACAACTACTGGGTCAACACTGAAATCAAAACAGAAATTAAAAGATTCCTGAAGCAAAGGAAAATGAAGAAACATCTTGCCAAAGCTTCTGGGATGCCATGAAAGCAGTTCTAAGAGGGGAGGTCGTATCTCTGTGAGCACACATCAAGAAAATCAAAAGATCACAAGTTGAGAGACTAAAAAATCATCTAAGGGAGCTAGAAAGAGACGACCAAAACCATAACTTTAGCAAGAGAATCCAAATCACCAAAATAAGAGTTCAAATACAGAATATAGAAAACAAAAATATCATAGAAAACATCAACAAAACAAAAAGCTGGTACTTTGAAAAAATTAACAAGATGGATGAACCCCAAGTCAGAATGATCAAGAAAAAGCCCAAATAAACACAATCACAAATACAAAAGATCAAATCACAACTGACCCTAAAGTAATATAAAAGATTATCAGAGATTACTATGTACACCTACGTGGAAACAAATTTGATAACCTAAATGAAATGGAGAGCTTTCTAACATCTTTCAACCTTCCTAGGTTGAAACAAAAAGATATTGGGATACTAAAAAGAACATTAACAACCCAGGAACTTGACTCTGTCATACAAAAACTACATACTAATAAAAGGCTTGGACTGAATGGCTTTCCAGCAGAATTCTACAAAACACACAAGGAGGAGCTGATACCAATTCTATTGAAAGTATTTCAGGCAACTGAAAAAGATGGAATTCTCCCCAAATCATTTTTTAATGAAGCTAAGATTACACTAATACCTAAACCGGGTAAAGATCCAGTAAAAAAAGAGAACTACAGGCCAATATCCCTTATGAACACAGATGCAAAAATCCTCAAAAAGATTCTAGCAAATTGGATCCCAAAATACATCTCAAAAATCAACCACCATGACTAAACGGACTTCATCCCCAGGATGCGGGACTGGTTCAACATTCACAAGATCATAAATGCAATTAAATGCGTCAATAGATGTTAAAAACGAGAACCACATGATTAAATCATTAGATGCATAAAAAGCTTTTGTTAAAATCCAGCATTCCTTCTTGATGAAAACCTTCAAACACCTAGGTATAGAAAGAACATACATCAAAATAGTAAGTGCCATCTATAATAAACCCACAGCTAACATATTGCTAAGTGGACAGGAACTGGAAACATTTCCCCTGAAAACTGAAACCAGACAAGGTTGCCCACTCTCACCCCTCTTGTTCAACATTGTGTTAGAAGTTCTAGCTAGGACAATTAGATAAGAGAAGGAAATCACGAGTATCTAAATAGGAAAAGAGGAAGTCAAGTTATCCCTCTTTGCTGACAATATGATCCTCTGCCTTGAAAATCAAAAACTAAATCTGTCAAAAACCTGCTTGCACTAATAAAGAACGTTTGCAAAGTCTCAGGACCTATATAAATATGCAAGCAGGTGGAGACCCAAATATAAAGCACAATATTATTCACAAAAGTCACACAAAAAAATGAAATCTTCCTAACCAGAGAAGTGAAAGACGCTCACAATGAGAACTACAAAACACTGCTCAAAGAAATCCAAGAAGACACAAACAAATGGAAAAATATTCCATGCTTATGTATAGGAAGAATCAACATTGTTAAGCTGTCCATTCTACCAAAGGAAATCTACAGATTCAATGCAATACCCATTAAATTACCAACACCATTCTTCTCAGACCTGGAAATGACAATACAGAAATTCATATGTAAACATAAAAGAACACAAATAGCTAAAACAATTCATAGCAAAAGAAACAAGGCAGGAAGTAGCATGCTTTCAGGTTTCAAACTTAATTGTAAGGGTACAGTAGTCAAAACATTCTGGTATTGGTACAAGAACATGCATATAGACCAATGGAACAGGACAGAGATTCCAGAAGCAAATCCTCAATTAGTCAACAAACTCATCTTTGACAAAGCCTCCAACAACAACCACTGGGGAAAGGATAACCTATTCAGTAAATGGTGTTGGAAAAACTGGTTGATCACATGCTGAAGACTCAAACAGGACCCTAGCTATCACTATACACAAAAATTAACCCTAAATGGATCAAAGACCTTAACATAAAACCTAAAACTTAAGAATCTTAGATAATGCAGGAGATACCCTTATGGAAATTGGAACTGGCAATCAATTCCCTGAGTGCCCATACCATAAGAAATAAGATAGACAGTGGAACCTCATCAAATTGATGAGCTTCTGCAAAGCAAAAGAAACCATCAAGAGAGCAGGGAAATAGCCCACACAATGGGAAAGAAAAATATTTGACAGCTGTATATCTGACAAAGGTCTAACATCTAGGATCTACAAGGAACTCAAAGATGCTGAAAGGAAAAAGCAAACAATCCCATTAAAAAGTGGGTAAAAGACATGAATAGACACTTTTCAAAAGAAGATATACTGACAGCCAACAGACACATGAAAAAGTGCTCAGCCTCACTAATCATTAGAGAAATACAAATTAAAACCACAGTGAGATACCACCTAACCCCAGTAAGAATGACCCTCATTAATAAAGCAAACAACAACAGATGCTGGAGAGGATGTGGAGAACAAGGAACACTTTACACTGCTAGTGGGAATGCAAACTAGGGCAACCTCTTTGGAAGACTGTCATGATTTCTGAAAGAAATATAAATTGACCTTCCATATGATCCAGCATCCCCTTATTGGGAATATATCCGGAGGATCCCAAATCATTCTACATTAAAGATACCTGCACACACATGTTTGTTGCATCTCTATTCACAATAGCAAAAACATAGAACCTACCATGTTGCCCATGGAAGCTGGATTGGAAAAAAAACTGTGGTGCATATACACAATAGCATATTATGCATCCATAATGAAGGACAAACAACTTGGATGGATTTAGGGTCTGTCATACTCAGTGATCTATCACAGCAGCAAAGAAAAAAGTACCATATATTCTCACTCATAAGCAGAACTTCAATAAGTATCATAATACTAGAAAGCGATTGGCAGTGGTGGAAAACTGCCAGGGGAGGGGGATGAGATTGGCAGTTGAGGGAGACTGTTAGGGGAGAGAGAGGCATACCTCATCAACAAGGGTACTTGCATAATGAACATTTGCATACTTAATCCTGAATTGTACCCCACATCTTTAAAATTAAAAAAAAAAGAGAGATATATAAAAAGAAAAATAAAGAAGAAGTAAAATGTAACTAAATATGTGTGGGAAATACCATGAGGTCAACTGATTACCATGAAGTGAGAAATACATAGACCAATTAATGAGAAAAATAGGAAATATGAGAGCTTGTGATAAAGAAAGTAAAAGGTTTTCTTAGCTTGGATTACACCAGGTGGCGAGATAAACAAATTTGAATGCAAACAGTTTATATGAGTGATATGTTCATACTGTCATAGGATTGAAAAAATGAGGCAGGTAATGAATGTAAACCAATGACAGTAAGTTAGGTAGCAAGTTATCTCTATGTGCAATGAAAAATTAACCATACTGGGAACTTTGGAAAATGGTGTAGTCCATATCTCATAGTTAATGTGGTCGAGAAACAATGGAGGTGTTGGATGTGATTATCTACCCACTTCTGTCATTCCTGATGGAGGGCTATCTCAACGGAAGGTAATTCCCCGTATGTCCATTTTGTTCTGAGCAAGCCATATTCAGGTAAATAGGTGCTGGAAGTTGAAAGTAAGGTGACTTTGCATGCCAAAAAGTGCCAAGAAGATATTGTAGGACACCGACACCTGCTTAAAGTAATCTCTGGGTCCAAAATGTTTAATTATTGACATTTTATTAAATTGATTTACAGCTTTTCCTTTTCCTGATGTTTTCTTTCTGTAAAGTGAAGAATGCTAGTATAGGTTTGGGCATTATCCATAATTTTAACTCACTCATTATTAAGAAGATATAATTACATTTCTTCTTAATAAACACAATAAAATAATGGGTATTCTTAGTTCAGCTCTGTGCTTCTTTGGCACATCCCACCCTATAACGACCAAGCTTTCTCTTGCTTCTCTATGGTGTAATATGTGCAGAGGTCTGATCCCTGTCTGTTTGAGCAGAACTTGGTACATCTCTCTAAATATGGCACCCAACTAGGCCGCTGGACTCATACTAAGCTACATCTTCCAAATGACTTTTAATTGGTAATAAAGTTGATAATGTTATTTTTATTTTCCCATAGTTTTAATTCATTTAAATTCAAATAGATATTGACTTATGTGTCTAGTAGCTGCAGTAAATGGACAGCACATATGTAAGGGCTCCTGTAACGGTTACAGAAAGGGTGATGGTGACCCTTTTTTTTCCTGGTATTATCTCAAGAAGAACGTTTTCAATAATTAATGGTTATGTACCATGTTTCTTGTAAGTTTTTCATAGATATTAATAATCCGATTATGAAAATGTCCTACAATTTATAATTACTTAGAGCGGGATCAGCAAACTATGGTCTGGTCTTATAAAATGGTAGTGGAACATTATAATGACTATTTGCATATTTCCTTTTTTTTTTTTTTGAGTTGGAGTCTCACTTGGTCGCCCAGACTGGAGTGCAGTGGCCGCTCCCAGGCACCACAGCCTCGCCTGCTGGGCTCCAGCGATCCTTCCGCCTTAGCCTTCTGAGTAGCCGGAATTACAGGCATGCGCTACCACACCCGGCTGATTTATTGTGATTTATTGTACAGATGAAGTCTTGCTGCCCAGGCGGGTCTCGAACCCGCGGGCTCAGGCAATCCACTCACCTCAGCCTCCCATGCATATTTTCTTAACCTTTACATACTACAATGGCAGATTGCGTAGTTGTTACTGAAATTGCATGACCTACCAACCACAAATATTTACTGTCTTGCCATTCAAGAAAGAATTTTCTGACTCTTAATCTAGAGTTTGTATCATATGAATATAGATTTTTTAAAAAATCCTTAATCCATTCAGGAATTTATCTTGGAACTTGTTTATTTCATCTACATTTTCAAATTCGTTGGCCAAAATATCATCCTCTTCTATATTGTTTATTTTCTGTAGGAACTATAGTTATATCCTTGTTCAAAAGTAATGACCTTGAAAATGTAGATATTCTTTATTGTTTCTCTTTTATTTTTTTCAAGGATTTTTCCAGGTCTTTATCAGATGTATAATGTTTTCAAGGCTCAAACTTGACTTTCTTGTTTCCCTTTATTATCCTATTTCATTCATTTCTGCTCTTAATATACCCTTTTTACGGTCATTATTTTCTTTGCCTTTAATTTGTTATTTTTTCCCAAACTTTTAAATATAATACTCAGATTATTTATCTATCTTTATCTTTAAGGCTCTACATTTAACCCTTAATATGTATACACCAAATTTTGTTATGCTGTTTAATCATCATTAATATGAAATACTCTTATTTCAATGGTGATTTGTTTTTTATATAAAGTTATTTAAATTTATATTGCCTGTTTTTAAACTTTTAGGTATCTTTCCAATTTATCATTTTCATACCATAGTACAATAAGAAAGGGATTGGCAGTAGTGGGACACTGCCAGGGTAATTAAATATGCTGTCTAAATCTTCGGTAACATATGATGTTTTCTTTCACTTTTCTAAAAGTTATTGAACGAGGTGTATTAAAATCTCTACGATTTTATGTTTTTGAGGAGGTTGCATTATATATTTAAAGTTTGTCTTTAGATTCATACTATGTATAGGCTTTTGTATTTTCCTGTGGATTTACCCTCTTATCTCTTAAAAAAATCGACCTCTCCATCCCTAATAATGATTGCACAATAGTAAGTATAGCTCCACCAGCTTTCTTTGGCAAACGTATGTGTCAGGTGGTTTTCATCTCTCTCTTTTTTTTTTTTTTTGGTGAGTTGGAGTCTCACTCTGTCGCCCAGACTGGAGTGCTGTGGCCGCTCCCGGCCACCGCAGCCTCGACCTGCTGGGCTCTGGCGATCCTTCCGCCTCAGCCTTTCCAGTAGCTGGAATTACAGGCATGCGCTACCACGCCTGGCTGATTTTTTGATTTACTGTAGAGATGAGGTCTCACTGCCCAGGCGGGTCTCGAACCCGCGGACTCAGGCATTCCACTCACCTCAGCCTCCCAAAGGCGCTGGATTACAGGCTGAACCACTGAACCCGGCTTTTTCATCTCTTTCTATTCAATTTTATCTTTATATTTAAATTGTATTTCTTCTAGGCAGCATAATTATATTTTGTTATATTGCTGAGTCTGACAAACTTTTACTTTATAACTGCAGTGTATTACTTACACTTAATGAGAATACTGAAATATACAGTTTTAACTTACCAGATTGACCTTTGTTTTCTATTGATTTCACCTCTTCTTTGTCCCTTTTTGTTTCACTCCTTGCTTTCTTTTCATGCAATCTACTGCATTTCATTGTTTCATTAGTTCATCTAGTATCATTAATTTGTTAGCTATCTATTCTTTTCTATTTTTATTCTTTTTTTAGTAATTCAACTATGGATTACAGTGTGTACTCTTAAATAATTAAAGCATAGTATATATTAATACTAGTATCATATCCTGTGCAATTTTAGAATCTTGTAAAACAAATTGGAATTTCAACCATAGTGATTTTTATGTTATATTTTGTCGTGTATTTTAATTCTATATATTTTGAAATTAACATGACATTCTTATTGTTCAGTAAACTTTAATTTATATTTATCTGTATATTTACTTATTTATTTAGACTTTCGGTTTTTTCTGCATCTTTTCCCTTCTATTTAAGTGCATAATCCCTCTCCTAAAATCTTCCTCTTGTATTTTCTTTTGTCAGATTTTTTGGGGGCCCTAAAATGTCTTTATTTTGTCTTTAGTTTTTTGGAGGAGGGTATTATTTTTTATTTAACTTAATATTTAACGTTTAAAGATGTGAGGTACAATTCAGATTTAAGTATACACGTAGTTATCATACAGGTAAAGTTTGGGCCTCCCTTTGGCCCCAACTTCACCTGGTTTGAGATCAGGTACCCTTATTGATGCCATGTGCCCCCCTTCTTCCCCTGGCAGTGTCCCACTACTGCCAATCCCTTTCTTATTGTACTATGGTAAATGTTCAGGGTATGCTTATGTGTCAGAACATGTGGTACTTAGTTCTTTGGGCTTTTTCTTGGTCATTCTGGCTAGGGGTCCATCAGTCTTGTTTATCCTTTCAAAGAACCAGATTTTTCTTTCATTGATTGTTCCTATGGTATTTTTGTATTCTATGTCCCATATTTGGTGATCTGGATTCTTCTGCTGAAGTTAGAATTTGGTGTTCTTGCCTTTCCAGCTCCCTTAGGTGATTTTTTAGCCTGTTAACTTGTTCTCTTTCTATTTTCTTGATGTGTATTCAAAGACATATAAGTTTCCCTCAGTACTATATTCATGTCATCTCAGATGTTTTGGTAAGCTGTTTCTTCATTTTCCCTCTCTCTCAATTTTGGAAATTTTGTCCTGTTTCTTGTTATTCTAAGTAATTTTTAAATTATATTCTGAATATATCATTTGAAAAATTACAGAGATAAACTAAGACTTCTCCAGGGAATATTGGTTTTCACTTCTGGAACATGGTTAGAGTCAGTCTTTGGAGTTTAGAAAGTTAGGCTATTGTCTTAATTTCTAGAAACACTCTGGTAAACTTATGTAATGACAGGGCACAATTGGATAGTGTTTTCTTTATTGTTGCTCTCTAACATTTTCCAATTTAGTGTTATCTGACACCTTCCCATGTTATCCAACACCTCCTAGTAGTGATGAAAGAAGTTCGGTGCCAGTAATGACTCCACACCCCGCCAGGACCAAGAGATTTATTAAAGTGGCGGTTACAAGGGAAAAAGGGAAAGGGTCTGTGGAGAGAGAGAGAGGAAGTGGGAGAGAGGTGGGGAGACAGCCGCAGAGAGGGAGAGAGGGACAGAAAGAGAGACCGAGAGAGAGAGAAACAGAGACAGAGAGAGAGAGAGAGAGAGGAAGTGGGAGAGAGGCGGGGAGAGCTGCAGAGAGGGAGAGAGCAACAGAGAGAGAGAGAAAGAGAGACCCAGAGAGAGAAAGAGAGTCCCAGAGAGAGAAACAGAGACCGAGAGAGAGAAACAGAGACAGAGAGAGAGAGAAACAGAGACAGAGAGAGAGAGGAAGTAGGAGAGAGGCGGGGAGAGAGCTGCAGAGAGGGAGAGAGCCACAGAGAGAGATAAAGAGAGACCGAGAGAGAGAGTTGCGGGGAGAGGGCTGTATTTATCAGCCCGACAGGGGCTGGAAGGGGCCGTGCTATGCTCCTATTGGAGGAGCTGCATGGGAGTAGGGCGGGGCCAATGCTGTGTTATGGTCCTATTGGACGCATAACAAGGCTGGCTACTGATTGGAGGTTTGCAAGTTTGAAATTGACACTCGCGGGAAAGCTTGAAATTGACGCGTGTGGGGGAAGGCTTGAAATTGACACAGCGGGGAGGTTTGAAATTGGCGCGCGGGGAATTGTGCTCGCAGAGGCCAGGACCGAGGGCCTTTGTTGTCCGGTGTGTCGGCGCCATTTTGGGAGCCGCCCCTCTGGTGCTTCCTGCACCTTTCAAGTGAGATAGCTGGTACTGTATGGATAAAATAAGAGCATTGTGTCATCCCTGTACAAGGTAAATGGACAATATTACATAATGATATTTGTCAGGAAAATAGTTTATCTTTTCTTTGGTCTTTATTATTAAGAGGTTCTCTTTGGGTTTTGTTTTCTTCATTTTCACTATTATACAAGAGGTTCCTAAATAACATGGAATTTATTAATAAAAATTGTGCATTTATTTTTACGTGCTTAAACTTTAGTCACCTTCAAAATATTCTCTGTTTGATGCAATACACCTGTTGAGATGCTTTGCGACTGCTCAAAACAGTTTTTGAACTTATCAATTTTCATTTCTTTTAGTGTTTCTTGGTTTTTTGTTTCAAGTGTTTGAGGACTTTTTCACTAAGGAAACAAACAAACAAAAAATTGCTAAGGGTGAGAATAGGTGAGTAGGCAGAATAGGGTAAGGAAGGGGCAAGCTGTTTTTAGTCAAAAGCTGCTGTACATTCATGAGGTGTAAGCTCTTTGTTCATGTATATCACCCATACTGAAATGTGCAAATGTTTTGAAAGAATCTAAAGAAAAAAAATCACTGAAGCTGAATGAAACCTCTCATAACAAGGCCAGCCGGTGCGCTGATGCCAATGGTTCCTAGAACACTTATCCAGTAGGGGAAGCTTGTACTACAAGGAGTCCCACATCCAAAAAGTAATTTGGAGATTTTGTTATTGTTATTATTATTTGGCACCTTCTTGTGTGTCTAGTCACTGATTTGTCTTTTTTGGGGGGGAGGTGGATGCTAGTTTGAAATTGAGAATTTTTCTGAAAAATTCTGTGATTTAATATTGCTTTGACAATATTCCCTTTCATAATTCTCCATGGTATCCTTTTGGAAGTTTAATAAAAAGAAAAATTATATCTTTTTGCCCTGCTTGCTATATGCCTTAATTTTTCACATTTCCTTTTTTAA
Organism: Carlito syrichta; assembly: GCF_000164805.1. Lineage (NCBI taxonomy): Eukaryota > Metazoa > Chordata > Mammalia > Primates > Tarsiidae > Carlito > Carlito syrichta. The sequence goes on along the minus strand of NW_007254866.1, from coordinate 162,675 downwards.
ATATTTTGATATGTAATTCACATACCTTGCAATTCAGTAATTTAGATTGTACAGTGCAATGACTTTTGCTTTATTTGCTGAATTGTGTAACTATCACCACAAGAAATTTTAGAATATTTTTAACATTCTAACATGAAGCACCATACCCATGAGTAGTCACTCTCAATTCCTACCCAACCATCCTGCCCTAACCAATATATTGTACTTTTTATTTCTTTGCTTTTCTGTATTATATTCTGGTTCTATCTTACCTCTCCTATAACTAACCAAATAGCTCCTGAGCTTGATTTAATATGTGGTTTAACTCACTCACTGAAATTTTATTTCTTTGAGATCTTAATTTTTAAAACTTTTGAATTATTTTTATGGTCTTCTTTCCTTCTTTTCTGTAATAAAATCTTCCTGTGTCTTACAGTTCTAGTATTGGAAGAAGTCTTGGTTCCTATTCTGCTCACATTTGTTTCTTCTAGCGCAGTCTTAGGATGCTTACTTCTTTGAGCTCTTGTAATATTTTATTGAGTATTTCATTGAATATTTTCAGCTGAGTTGAAATTTTATCACTCCAAAGATATTTACCTTTGTCTTTGCTGGACAAATAAAAACAAACTGATCTGGATCATGTTTAGAAAAATATCTTCTTGAATTCCCCCATACTGCCGCCTACCCACCCGGAGGTCATATGAATTTGAAGTGGAACTTGTGTGAAAGCCAGCCCATGGTCATGGATTAGTAGTGGAGTTTTGTCCCCTCAACCCCTCAACCCAGTACCAAAGTTGAGGTAAGGGGGTCGCTTGCTTACTGATGTTTTTTTCATCCATAAAATGGAGACATAGCTCTAGACTTAATTGGAGGCTATTTCTTAATTACCTCAAGAGACTGTAAAAAAAAATGGAGGCATAGCTTTTCTAGGGCTTCTGCTTCATTCTGGGAAGCACTGTGAGTTTTCCCACTTGAACCAGATGTTAGAATTGTTCATATAGCTCCCATAAACCCATCACTTCAATATTCTGAAAATTCATCAATCTAATCAATTGAGATATGCCTTTTACATTTCATAAATTCCCAGGAATTCTATTTTCATCTCATTTTTGGCTTTGTATTTTCTTGGCAAATCAGTGATTAAAGAAATAAAAACTTCAGTAACCATATTAATTTTGATTGGTAGTTTGGCAGTATGCCTTACTCATGCCATCTTAGCATTTCGGGAATCCCAGAGAATTGCTTAAAGTCAGAAGTTCAAGACCAGCCTGGGCAGCACAGGGGCATCCTATCTCTAAAAAAAAAAAAATATATATATATATATATACATAACACATAATTATCTAATATATATATATATATATATATATATATATATATACACACACACACACATTGAATACCAGATTTGAGATTCTAGTATGAAAATCAAATTTTCTATTTATTTTATTTTATAGCTCATATAAGTGTACATATTAGGTATAAAACTCCACACATGTGTGAGGATGTATGTATGTGTGTGCATGTGATATATGTGTGTGTGTATATATGTGTATATATATATATATATAGTTATGTACATATATTTTAAGTTAGTCATATAAGGGAGAAAGTATAATAAAATATTGTTTGCTGTTATAATTTTTAGCTGCAGAGCAAAAGTAAAATTATAGGAATATAAATGATGAATAATTCTTCAGGGCAAGTGGGTAATTTGGTTGCCATTTCAAAGGAGATATTGTTCAACAAACTTAGAATTATGAACACCTTATATAAACCGTAAAACACAACACTTATAGTATGCTGAATATTTATTAGATTTTGAATCAAGTAGTCACTCTGTGTATCAATAAAATGAAACTTGATGCACTTTTTGAATACTCAATTGACTTCCCTTGTAAAAAATAGTTCATGTCTTTATTACCATATAACTACAAAAGAAAAGTAAATTAAACCCTACCAAAAGCTCATAAAAGTGATTATTTTGATCAAAGTGTGTCCACATAGAATAGGAATAAAAATCTATACAAATAACTACAGAAACTATTCATACTATTATGCAAATATTAAATATGAACAGTTGGTAGAGAGAAGAAATTGCCATCCTTGGTAATCAATAGTCAAGTTGTTTTATAAATACCTCTTAATGTAGAAAATAATTTTCTTGAATCAAATGCCTCAACCTTCATAAGATTGTGTCATATTTCTGCAAGCTAAAAAGTTTATTGTTTTTCTTCATGCCTTATGTAGACTAGAAAATAAATAAACTTTCTTATATAAATATTTTGAATATTTATTTTCAAAGTTTATTAAAAAGTTATCTTGTCATACAAATACTATGGTATTATGCTATTATATGGGTAGCTAGAAAATATGATGTTGGAAACAAATACATTTTATAAGAAAATATATTTGAATTTTTGACTCACAAAAGCAAAATTACTGCAATTAGAAACATTGCTTGCAGAGAGTTTTGAAAAGGTAAAAAGTTAGAATTGTCATTTATCATTGCCTATAAACTCTTAGTAATTGGCTAGAGATTTCAATGCATTATCTAATTAAACTCAATAGCAATGGAACTAGATATTATCTTTATGTTATGTATCAAAAAAATTCAATTTCAAAATATGCATTACTTGCACAAAGCTATAAAGATACAAAAGGGTGTGCACAAGTTGCCAGATGTAATCTATCACAAAAATCTTCAAACATCTTTTTATAAGTTGAATGATGTATATATTTTCAGATATGGAAAGTCAAGATTTTTAAAAAGTGTATTTTAAAACATATATCAGTTATTTTAATGTGATTACAACAATAGTTAGACCAATATGTAATCTTTTCATACAAAATAGAAGCATTAATCCTTTTAACACTTTCCAAAAAAAGATTATAATTTGACACTTTCCATGTCTCAAATACAGTAATTTTTAAAAACACTTGTATTTAACAGTTGCATTGCTGATATTAATATCAATTATATTATTAGTGACTTTTTTTTTTTTTTTAGTTGGAGTCTCACTCTGTCGCCCAGACTGGAGGGCAGTGGCCACTCCCGGCCACCGCAGCCTCGAGCTGCTGGGCTCCGGCGATCCTTCTGCCTCAGCCTTCCGAGTAGCCGGAATTACAGGCGCGCGCTACCACGCCCGGCTGATTTTTTGATTTATTGTAGAGATGAGGTCTCCCTGCCCAGGCGGGTCTCGAACCCGCAGGCTCAAGCAATCCATTCATCTCAGCCTCCCAAAGGCGCGGGATTACAGGCTGAGCCACCGAGCCCGGCTATTAATGACATTTCTTAACATGACTTAAAAACAAAATTAGCTTCAATAAGTGTTATTTTATTTAAATTCAATTGTGAAAACCCGGGTACACCATTTTCCTTTGAAATTTCAGTAAATAACAGTAAGGAACTTAAGAAGGTAGAATTAAAAAGATACACAGAAACACATGGGATATGAAAATCAGATTTCTTTTCCAGAAATGCAATAAAGGGAATTATGAGCATAAAAACTGCATAGCAGGATTTGAGTAAAAGCAGCTCAGATAGAAACCCTTTTCATAAAAAGTTGAGAGGGATGTTTTTGGTCCAAAAAATGAAATTAAATTTTACCAATTGCATGATTCAAAGAATGGATAATCCATTCATTTGATCACTGGTTTAGACCCTAGAGATAAAGCAGTGAGTGTATCTGCGCTCACAGAATTTATATTTTAATGAGAGGGGAAAGGGATCAGAATATATACGCAGGTAAATATCAAATCTGTCCAATAATGATAAGGTGCAAGGAAGGTGTAAATCAGAGTTAGAAAAATGGGAGAATAACTATTGCAAATAAAATGTTCAAAGAACTCCTCACTCATAATGTTATGTGCGTGGGGAAATAAAACAAGAGTTAAGAACGTGTGAATTGTTGGTTATTTGAGGGAAGAACCAGAAGTGTCCACTACAGAGAAAAGTGCTATACAAGCATGGCCACCTGAACAAGCAGTCAATGAGCACCTACCTTCCACATGGCTATGTGCACACATGCACGCACAGGGCACCCAGAAAAATATCATACATAAAATAAAATGTAGGACTTTGGTTAAGAAAACATTAAGATTATTAGTAGCTCCCTTGCATAGGGGCATTATGAAAGAAATAAAAGAAAATGGATATGGATAAAATAAAATACTTTTTAAACCAACATTCAGTATCTTGAATGTACTCTATTTTGAAACATGCTTCTCTTTTTTGTCCAGACAGAACTTAGTAACTCTAAAGTTTAAAAAGAAAAAAACTGACTGGAATTTTGCAGTTACTTGTCAACTATACCTAATTGTTAAAAATAAAGCAGGACATTTAAGAATTATTCGCTGAGTAGGAAGCCTATGCTTACTTGGGCATCTTCATTTCTGTTGCATACAAAGATTGTAGCACTGTTTTTCAAACTGATCCAACAGTTACTGACAATGTTTTTTAATATGTCACAGATATGCAATTAAAAAAAAATTAGGTTTTAAGAAAAAAATTGTTTTTGTCCTAGAAGATACAAGATCAATTTACTTCAGTAATCTTAAAAGTCACTTTGAGTAGTGTAAAGAGGTAGAGTATAAACAAATACAGTTGAAAACAATCAGTTTCAGAAATGAATTTCCTTGAAGGCACTGGTGATATTTGACCTACAGATTTTAGTTCCATTTTCTTTTTCATGTTTATAAGCACCCACATACAAAACATGACTTTGGATAAAGGTTTACATGTTAACTTAACCAGAAAGAAATATACTTTTATTTCACAGAAATAGAATGGACAAATCTTGAAAATACTATGCATATGCAGAAAGTTTCACTAATCATCATCCAAATTACTATCTACCATAACAGACACCAGATAAAGAAATAATAGCTCCTTTAATGTTAGATGAATTTTTATAGTCTTAAATTTATTACAAAATATTTGTGTTAATAATTGAAAATAGATACCATTTAAGTGATAGACAATAGATACATAAATAATAAATAATATAAGTAAAATATTCTCAAACTAATAGTGAAAATTATTTGAACAAAGTGTATATAAAACTCACATTACGCAATACATTTAAATTCCCTTTAGGAGCAATCAACTGAAAATAACTTAATTATTACAATATTCATGTTAAAATGATATATGAATAAAATTATGTTATATCACAAATTTTTACACAATTATGAATGCATATTAATATAATTATTAAAGCATATATAGGTCTGAGTTAAATCTAGAGTTAATTCTTTTTAAAACACCACATAAGTATTTTATGAATTGTAAATATGCTTTTCAGTAAATATTTCTACAAATATTATTTTACCTAGACTCAGGAACATAAAATTTAAATTATTTTGAACAGTGCTCATCTTGCAAAAGTAAATCTGAGCTACATTACAGCTACAATTCTTATAGGGTAAGGATTCTGACAATTCTATGAGCGTGAAATGAAGTTAGGTGAAGATTGATGAGAGCATGAGCAAGAATAAAGGTACAGGCAGGTCAAGGTAAGAATGATTGCTGATTATGCCTAAACCTAACAGCATCTTAAGAATATAAACAAAATGTGTTAGAAAAACAAGTTTTAGCTCCAGAATGACAAATACTTTTTTGCCTTGGGAGCACAGCTAACGTCTTAGTTAAAGAGACAGATTGTTAGTGCAGTTGTCAGCATAGTCATCCATCTGGAATTGTTTTTTTCCGTCTTATTTTACCTTTTTTCTATTTTTTAAAAAAACCATTCTCTGTTTGTTGTATAAAGCAACATGCAATTAACATAAATTTGCCTCCAGATGACTTTTGGGGGGATTAAAGCTGCATCTGACATTCAAGCAAATCACCTTATTAATCTGTGTCCACATTTATCCACATATGAAGAAGATCTTATAGATTTTATAGTCCTGATAACAAAATTGATACATTTTAATGTGTTTATTGTTAAGAGTTTTTGTAGTATGTAATTTGTTATAAAATGCTGAGTTGAAGATTTAAAGAAATAACTGTATTTGTAAAAGACTGAATAAGTGGGAAAGAGTTATCTCAAAGGCCTAGAGTTTAGGTTTTTTTTAAGTGGTTATATTTCAAACAAAATAGAATCAGTTGTAAAAAAAATATTTTTTTAAATCTACTACATCTACCTTACATAATCGTATATAATTCAATTCTATATTAATCTTATATCATAAAAATTAGCACACTACATATGTATACATGCACATAAGATGTGAATGCAGAAATTCTTTCATAAAATAACATTGTGATACAAAATTTTAAAGTGATAACACTCCTCTATAGTATCTATCAATTTAAAGAACATTGGTTAAATTATATGTACAGTCAAGAACAATTTAATTTTATGGGTACATTATAAGAAATGTGATATCATGTTGCAATGAATATGATGTCACTAGGTGATAGGGATTTTTCAACTCCATTATAATTTCATGGGACCACCATTGTATAAGACATCTTTTGTTGACCAACACGCCTTTATGAGGCATACGACTGTAGATACTGATTCACCCTTGTTTGAGATCAATCCAAAAATAAATAAATTAATAAACTATTCCCTGCACGCCTAAAGAACTTAATCATTCTTATATAACATGTCAGTATTAATAAAATTACACATAACCATATGTATATCGTGCATTTAATGCCTTTCCCCATGAATATGTATTAGTACTATATATGCATAATCTTACATAAGACATATATGTTTAATCGTGCATTAACCTACTTACCCCATGCATATAAGCATGTATGAAAAAATCAATTCTTCTAGACTGAAAAATCACAATCAACCAAAACCTATCCCACACAGGAATATCCAACAAAATTAACCATTCATGTAGCCAAATGGATAACAGATGTGTTATCAGACATACACCATTTCGATTAAACCAACTCTCTCCCACACGACTATCCCCTTCCATTATTCCTCGGGTACTACCATCCTCCGTGAAACCAGCAACCTCATCCAATTCGGATCCCTCTTCTCGCTCCGGGTCCATAAAACTTGGGGGTAGCTAAACTGAAACTATATCTGACATCTGGTTCTTACTTCAGGATTATGAAGAGAAATTCTAAATGGAAAATCCAGCCAAACAAGTCGTGTTTTTAGGTTCACCATTGAGAAATAAAAGGAAAGTAATGTAAAATAAATTAAAAAATTAAAAATTTCCAGTATTAGAGTTGAGAAACTAAAAAAAGAAAAGCCCAATTCTAAAGGCTTGTTTGTAATATGGATGGAATTGAAATTATTTTATTCTGTGCATTGGTAAAGAGTGTAAGAGTTTGTACCCAGCAATGTACAAGTTGTGAAACTTAATGTGTTAAGTTTCTTTTCAGTCTTTAGGAGGTCAGAGAATCCCCAGCTGGGATGCAGAATGTGACAAAATTATATTACTGTTTTACAAATGTGTGAAAGAATATCACTAAAAAGGGTAGGGGAAAACAATGCTCACAGAAGTAACTTTGGAAATGAGTGGATTCTGTAAGACTAAAGGCAAAAGAAACTGTATTGTAGTTTATAAAGTTTTTTTTTTTTCCTCACAGGGGTAGAAATTAGATTCTAAAATGACACTATTCATTAACTAGAGCTAACAATACAGCAAGTTGGTGGTCAATTGTGGGAGCCAAGTTTCTATTTGCTGAAGTGGTAAGTTACAGATCAGCAAGGATAAAAAAGCTAGAACTATTCATATTTTTATGAATTAGTGTTGGAAACATCAGAATGAAGACAGGGATATTCATAGATGTATGTATCTACACTGATTAGTATGCATTTGTGTATTTACCTCTTCTGTCACCTAAGACGTACTACAAGAGCACATTCAGCATCCATCCTTGTTTTGTAATACCAATTTTACAGTAAAAGGGATCAGAGCTCCTTGGTGAAGTGACTGATTCCATGTTTAAGTTTGGGCAGGAGATAGATATACACAGTAAACCTGGAACACTTTGTAGTATAGGAGAGAGAAGTCCTAAAAACCTGATATAAAATTAAAAATAAATACTAGAGTGATGGAGGTATGTCAAGGGGACATGTAATAAATAAAATATCCATTTGCAATGTTAATATGGATGAAGTGTGAATAAGGGAATGGAGAAGAATACAAAATAATCCTGTGCAGAAGCAGTCTAAACAATTTACGTAGCTATTCCCATCTCAAGGAGGTGGAGCATACCTTTCTACTCTTCAAGTTGCTGTTGCACATAGTGATATTCTTCCAAAGATTTTAATGTGTGAAGGGTGGAAAAAGGAGAAATTTTACTGTACAGAAACCTAAAAAAGAAACTACCACCGTCAGGTAATTAAGGCTAATATAATCAGTAATAATTTGTTATGGTCATATGCACCTTTGATATGATGTGATGAAAATGGCAATTTCATTCTGTGGTCTTCTTGGGAGGTAAAAACAAAACAAAACCAGAAAAACAAACCTCATCTTCACAGTCTGATATGAGAAAAACATCAAATCAAACAAATTTTAATTAAGAGACATTCTGCAAATTCCCAACTAGCATTCCACAAAAATGTCAAGGTCTTTAACAATAAGGGAGTAGCTAAAAAAAAAAATCAAGTCAGAAAGAGCCTAAATGACTAAAACCAATGTGCTATCCTGAATAAGATCTTGGAACATAAAAAATAAAAGCAAAGGAACTCTGAACAAAGAGTTTTATTTTTTTTAATTGTTACTTATAATTTATCAATATTGCTTCATTAATTATGAGAAATAGATCTTACCACTGTACAATGTTAATATATAGGGAAACTGCGTGTGGGATATGAAATAACTCTATATTATCTTCACTATTTTATTGTAAATATAAAGCTATTTTAATATAAAAATATTTGTGCAAGTGTATTGGAGAGGGATGGAGATGAAGCAGCAAAAATGTTTCTCAATAAAATATTATAGCTGATTACCATTTTGCAAAGCAACTCTACTCATCTCCCTGTTTTCTTCTATATCATTCTGCACTATGCAACAATTACACACATACATAGACACACACACACGCACGCACGCACACACACATTGGTTTCTGATTCAATAACATGGTAACTCTAAAATATCCATGCAACAGTTTTACTTTGAAATTGTATTAAAACTCTCCTCTCTCTCACCAAAAAAAGAAACAAAAGCTACAAAACAACAAAAGAAAACTTCATGGGCATTGTGATATTCTTTTAAATAGCTTTCTGCATTAATTTTTTATTGTAAATCTGTAAATCTCCTTTTAGAATGATGACCATTTTGGATGTTAATTTTGAATGTGATTCTAGAAAGAAGGAAAGGAGAATTGCGAGTACTATATTCTGTGAAGTTAAAGAATATAAACAATAGAGACATTTTCTAAAATATTATAGATAATAACAAAGAAGTGAAGCCAAGTTTAGATAAAAATAAGGCCACGGTGGGGTTACAGATTAGAGCAAGGAATAAGAGAATCACATGATTTTACAGTAGATTCTAAGACATAAGAGCTAAGTTTATATGCAGAATAGGGTAAATTATAATAATTTCTGTTATTAGTATCATCTTTTTTCCACTGACAATACTCAAATGAATATGGAGAGCATATGAAATCTGAGAATTAAGTTTGTGAACACATTTCTAGAAAAAGTGCTACATACTTTGTTGCTGAATATCACTATAGTCACTGTATAAGTACTCCCCTTTGTAAGTTATGCACCAATGTCATCACCTTGTCTACTCATCAAAGCTATTTGAAATTTTTTCTGGAATGGCCATCAGAGCTATTGTTGTATTACCCTTGATATCCTGAATGCCATCAAAATGTCTTCCCTTCAATGTTTCTTTTATGTTTGGGTAAAGAAAAAAATCATTGGGAGCCAGATAAGGTGAGTATGGAGAGTTTTCCAATGCAAATATTTGTTGACTAGCTAAAAACTCCCCCACAAACTGTGCTGTGCAAGCTGGTACATTGTCGTGATGCAAGAGCTCCTTTGAGACCATTTTTGCACCCACCTATCTTCAGTTAAGATTTTCCTGTTTCTTCATTGATGTCTATTTGGTCTCCTATGCTTCTCACAGTCAGCTGATGATGTTGATACACATTTCGACAAATTTTTACAATGTTTTCATTAGTTAAGCTCATTACTTGGCTGACCTGTCCTCTCTTCAGTGATGCATTTTCTCCCCTCAGAAAAACGTTTAATCCATTTGTACACTGCTGTTTTCTTCATGGCATTATCCCTATAAACTTGGACTAACATGTCCCTGATTTCACTTCCACCCTTGCCAGGTTTAACAAGAAATTTAATGTGTCCATTGCTCTAATTCAAGCTCTGACATTCTCGTGACAGCACACAAAACACAACAATAATGAATGCCATTCATCAAGACTCCACCACACATCAACAAGAACACAACTGTGAGACACTGATATACCAAGATTATACGGCCTTACTGAGTTGTTTGTACAATGCTGTCAACTTAAGTATGTGGTGGCAAGTTTGTGGATTTAATTGTTCGCCTTTGTACTTGAAGATTTCAACAGAAGCAGAGTTAAGTGCTTGCTTCTACTTGTAGAAGAAGAAAGAGCCTTTCTGCTGGTTGATGTTATCCTCGACTTCTCTCTGATTAGCCTATTCAATATCTGTGAACAATATGGGGACATCTATCCCAGTCCAATTTAATCTCACAATGCATGTTTAAAGCACGTGGAACCTACTTAGCAGCAACTCATAGTTTTTTTCTGTCAAATTCTTCTCAAAGATGACTAGATAGGTTGCGATCGGTGCCTCAGCCTATAATCCCAGCACTTTGGGAGGCCAAGGCGAGTGGATTGCCTGAGCCTGTGGGTTTGAGACCAGCTGCGGCAACTTGACGAGACCTCCTCTCTACAATAAATAAAAAATTAGCCCGTCATGGTAGTGCGCTCCTATAGTTCTGGCTACTTGGAAGGTTGAGGCAGAAGAATCACTGGAGCCCAGCAGGTCGATGTTGGGGTGGCTGTTAACGTGCTACTGCACTCCAGCCTGGGCGACAGAGTAAGACACCAACTCAAAAAAAAAGAAAAAGACCAGATAGGTCACAGAATAAAACACCAAGCAGTGAATTAAGATAAAGTGACTGATTCTTTCTCTGAAACAAAAATTGATCTTAGTCTTTCTCTCAATGTCATTTCTCCCCAAAACTCTAACATATTTTATTTAGTTTATAACGTATTGAATTAAGACAACAGCAATACAGTACTTAAAAAAAAACTCAGACAACCATAAAGAGCAGATTCCCCATATTTTAAGATTTCATCCACTGAATCTTATCTTTATTTCTGTTTAACAAGGTCATAACCTTACATTTTTATGACTAGATTTTGACATGTCTTTTCTTAATATCAGTAATTAAAGTTGTTTAAAACTTTTAATTAGAAAGTATATTTTATGGCCAGTAACAAACAAAAGAAAAAGTCACTTCAAGAGAGATTTTTTTTATAGTGTTCCTACTGTGTCAGAAAATTACAGTACATCCATTTTTTAATTTTGTTCAGCAATAATAGATTTCCACCTACACATATAATGTTTTTCCTATTTTTTTAAAAGCTTGATGCTTCAGTGGAAATATGTGATATGCTGCTGTGATAGTGTTTTGCTATAAAATGGTATTAAATTGGTGTAGAGAAGCCCAGGAAATGTTAGAACAGGAGGGGGCCAGGAAACTGTCCACAGTTCTATTATAGTTAAGGTAGAGTTGCAATTGTGTGATGTCAGGGTTTGTCTTTTAACTGTAGCAGTTGCCTAATTACTTTTTGAAAACTGTTTCATTTTTTTACTGTCTGGGTTTTCTATGAAGTACGTGGAGAATTTTGGAGTACTACACAGTTTTGTGTTTTTTTTTTAAATTGTACCTTTCCCTAAATTTTAGAACATTAAAATTCTCAAAAAATGTTTGTTGAATGAGTTTGTACATGTGTCTGTGTGGCTACTCAAGAGTTAATGTTTCAACCAAACAATTTTAGGTCAATGTGGCTGTTCTGAGGTGGCAAACTTTTGAGATAATTGTGTAGGCATTGTTTTTATCAGTCTTTTCAAAATCTATATTAGGACCATGGAATATTTATATTGCAGAAAATAAATATTCAGATTCACTAAAGAAGAAAGAATAAAACAATGGCAGAAGGAAGTGAAGAGCAAACAGAAGGAAGAAAGGATGGAAGGAAGGAAGGAAGGAAAAAAGACGTTTAGTTTAAATATTTTCAGTATTGGTATAAACTTAACCTCCTTTTTGAAAAAGTAAACTTTTCAGATTTGAGTACTTATGAAACAATCATTATTAGGAAAGTGTAACCCCCCTGAAAACCCCGAAAAAAAAAATAGCCAGGATAAGTTCAAAAGACTATGTGCAATTCCTCCTTTGTTATTAAGTTTTAGAGAAGTACGTATATTCCTTTAACCAAATAATTTGCTGAATTATATTTTTTCTTCACTGTGCTTTAATGCTATCATTACATAGTAATTGTTGATGAAAAAATTACTTTGACTTCCTGATAAAATGTCTTCGAACCAAGCTTTCTCATAAATGAGAATATAAGAGCTTAAGCTAATTAGAAACAAGGCATGATGTTGTAGACATTTTTAATAGTCCTAAAATATTTATTTTAACTGACTCCTTTCATATTATTTTAGTATTAGCCTTTCGTTTTCTCTAAAACATCAAGAATGCTTGTATATGTATTAAATCCATAGGGAAATATCAGTTAAAACTAACACTGTACATAATCATTCACACATAAAAAAACTTCATAATATGCTTATTTAATGGATTAGGCAATATTGATTTTGAATGTCTTAAAAATTGTGAATAATTTTACCATCCATCTGTACATGAAACATTACAGAGAAATGTTACGGTGCCATGTTGTCCTTACTTCTTCCTAGTCTAAATGGCTAGATTTATCACAAGGGACCATGTTAAGCAAGAGGAGCTGTCAACTGTTGAGGTTTGCAAGAGAAGACAGTCAAGGGTTTATAATTTAATTGGAACATATCACAAATAAAAAGCTAAAGAGAGATGCTTGTAATCACTCCTGTCTGTTCTCTCATCTCAGAAGTTACAAAGTTATGTAAACGATAGATGGAGTGAGCATGTAACAACCACTGAACTAAGACTCTCATTTGGGACAGGCTGTTCGCATTTTTCTTACATAAGATCTTATTTTTTAATCCAAATATGTTTTAAATAAAATTTTCTATTTCTATTGCTAATATAATTTATTATTAAAACATAATTGCTTTACCTAATGCCTTTGTGACCATTAAAATAAAAGCACAAGCATATATAATATGATAGGTACCACATTTCAAATTTTGAAGGTTGAGATTAATTTTTAGGATCTGAGAATATTGTCTTTTCATAGATTTTGTTTGTTTATGTAGAGTGATTTACCCATATATCTATATGTCTATGTCTATTCAGAAACCCATAAACTTGTGCACTTAATATATTTATTATTAAGAAGACATTTGCCCTGATGTTCAAATACATTTTGTGCAAAGATGGAATCATGCGATACTATATTTTCAACCACTTCAAGTGTTAAATAAAGGCAGCACAATCTTTAAAAAGAAACTTTAAATCTTAATTTTTCACAGTTGTAAAGCAATAAAATAAACCTAATGAAGATAATGCAGATGATTATAATAATATATGACCATGGGGAAAATTAATCTCTCATGCTAGCTAATTTAAATTTAAATTTAATTGTCAATCAATGACTCATGGACAGAGTCCTCAATGTTTTATTCTTATCAACAAAGATACAAAAACTTATCCTCTATCCCCAGATATTAAAAAAAAATTCTGAAAAGGCATAGTGCTAAAACCCAGGAAAAGAAATGATTTTACAGCAAATAACACATAATGACTCTTTTTGAGTTTTCCATCATACATCCCATTATCACATTTTAAACAAGTTATTTTGAATGCGTGGCTATAGATTCAAAAGAATACCTGCACTGCTATTTCCCCTGAGCTTTTGAAGTCTAGGGAAAGATGCACCTCCAGGTTTTAGGAAAACACAAGTAAAACAAACAAATAGCACCAAAGAAATTCAGATACTAGGAACATTTTCTCAAATGGGAATATGTATTTGTTCAACATTTAAGAAATACCATTAACCATCTATTCTGGACCAAAATGTAAAAGTTGTGCTAAGCATTTGAACAAGGCAGGAATGGTTGTTAATGGAAGTAAAAATATATATCTATATGTCATAATAAATTACTCTCTAACTTCAAAAATGTATGCCTCACTTCCTAGTATGTGGATACAGTCAAGTAAGTAATACATAGGGATGCAAGAAAGAAATGAACAAGGCAATAAAAAGTATAGACATCACCATTATGTTCACTGACAAAATAATGTTTGGATAAGCTAAAGAGTCAGGAGGCTAACACAGAGGTGGCATTTGAACTGACTACTGAAGGTTGCTGAAGTGATACTTCTACGTCAATTATAAAACTGATGTTTAGTAGTTACAAAATAAAATAAAATAGCTCATTAAAAGCATTCTCCTTTACAAAATGTATTCTCATGAAATTAACTCAATATAGCAGAAAAAACTGCTAGATTATGCTTAAATACAATGTACATGAGTGGACCCCCAAAACACCCAGAATTAATTGTCTGTTTATTCTTACATATTTAAACTCTAGTCACCTTCAAAGTACTCTGTTTGATACTATACATCTATTGCGATGCTTTTTCCACAGTTCAAATCAGTTTTTGAGTGCAATTTTGATGTGTTTTAGGGTTTCTGGTGATTTTCTGTTTCACCTCTTCTACATCAGCTAAATATTTTTCTTTGAGGACTTTCTTTCATCTAGAGACACAATAAAAAGTCATTAGGACTGATATTGGATGAATAGGGAGAGTAGGATATGGGGTTCACACCGTTTTTGGTCAAAAACTGCTGAGCACTCAGGGACGCTTGTAAATCACCCGTCATGAAATGGGCAAAGGCACTGAAAGACTCTCTAAATAAATAAATAAATAAATAAATAAATAAATAAATAAATAAATAAATAAATAAAATCACTGAAGCTAAACGCTGTCTCTGGCAACAATGCTATCTGGTTCTCTGATGCCAATGAGTTCTGCTTACATACTGGGGGAAGCCTGTACTACAAGGGGCCCACATTCCAAAAATATAATTCTGGGTTTTTGGGGGTCCCCTCTTGTATGCTACACATAATTCCACATTATTACTTCAACAAGAAGATTCAAACCAGCTTTTAATCCAGTTATAAATATACAAATATACAGGAATGAGGATAAAATATCTAATATCAATTCATTTTCTTTTTTAAACTGATATTCAAATATCTTTCAATCACTCTGTGCACAATAATTTGGAAATACTATTTTCCTATTGTTATACTCCAAAATTGAAACTGTGAATAGACTTCAAAAAGTTTGTGAAAAATGAAATTAGAAGATAAAAATTGAAACTGTATACTTTATTTCTCAACATAAACTCTATCAAGTTCAAGAGATGTTTGTAAGCAATGATTACCTTCCAAAGGTTTGAACTACAAATGCTATCACATTGGTTATTAGGGCTTCACCATATGAATTTGGGAGTACATAAACATTCAATTCATAACACCTAATTTGCTTCTTTTGTAAATATCAATCTTAATGTTTGTCTTGCTTAAATGATATGGCCATGGTTGCTAAATTTTGTAATATATATGTAATATAAATGTTATATTTTCTTACATATATATTACATGTTTACAAATTTTGTTTGTTCTTTTTATTTCAATAGCTTTAGAGGGTACAAATGGCTTTTGATTACATGAATGCATTGTATGGTGGCAAAGAAGTCTGGGCTTTAAGTGCACTCACCACCCCCAACTTGTGCACATTGTACCTGATAGGTGATGTTTTTATCTCTCCAGCCCTTCCCACGTTTCCCCTCCTGAGTCTCCAATGTCCATTATGCCATTCTCTACGCCTTTGCAGACCTTTAGTTTAGCTCCTACTTATCAGTGCGACTCAGTGTTTGGTTTTCTGTTCCTGTGTTAGTTCATTTATGATCAGTTGATGAGCATTTAAGTTGATCCACATCCTTGCAATTTTGAGTGAGTTGAGATAAACGTCCGAGTGCAGGTACCTTTTTTGTACCATGACTCTATTCCTTTGGGTAGACAGTTAATGTGGATATTCTGGGTCAAATGTTATATCTACCTTTAGTTCTTTGAGAAATTGCTATACCAATTTTTGTAGACATTTTACTAATTTGCATTCCCACCAACAGTGTATAAGTGTTTCCTTTTCACTGCATCTGTTCTAGTATATTGTTTTTTAATTTTTTTAATAATGGCCATTCCGACTGGTGTAGGGTTATGTTCAGACACATATGCAAGAAAATTTTAAATGGGAGTCTGTACCTGGTTTTGGCTGCCCAGTACCATTTTCTTTAGAATAATCAATCTCTTCATTAAAATATTAGTGTAGGGTTCATTTTATTGATACAGTATGATTTTACATTCTGGTTCAAGGTATTATCCCTACAGGTTAATAACCAGTCCAAGCTAGAAAAATTTCAGAGACTTACTTCTCTGGAGTCAGTGGTTTAGTTCACATGTCACTTGACAAACTAGATTAGTCAAGTTGTTAGCAATATTTGGACATCATTTATAAGGAGTTTGAGGTTAACCTAAATCATTTCTGTAATATAAGAAAGCTATCTTCACTGATTTGAATCAATGTGACAAAAATCAAGAAACAGTAAGATATCTCAAGATATAGATTGAGTTTAACAATCAAAGAGGGGGTACAAAGAGAATGAGACCGTAGATGATTTCGTTTCTTTTTCCTTCCAATCCAATGTCTTAAATGTATAAATCATTCTAGAGTTATTTTTATCTACCATGTGGATTCTGTGAGTCAATGCAGTCTCCGTTTGCCTAAAGTAATTTAGGTTGTCTTTCTAGCACTAACAACTAAAAGTTAAAACTATTATGGAAATGTGTTCATGTTGTGAAGTGTTTAAATAAGTAACTGAATAATAAAGATGGGGGAAATTTGGTGTCAAGGGGAGGGATGACAATCCCATTCTAGGACTAAGAATTATTTAATTATTAGGTTGTTATGAAGCTCAAGATCAAATCATGAAACTTTTTTCTTGAGACTCAAATCATGCGCCTTCTGAAAAATCTGTGCTTTAATATACATGATGTTAAAGTATCTACTGATGACAGTGTATTGACTACTATCTCATGGCCCTCAATAGTCATGAGAGATGTCTCACATTCATCCCAACAATATTTTCTTTTTCCAAATTTGACACTATCAATTTAGCATGCAACATGGTGTCAGGAAAATATTTTAAGACCAGTAACTCTTGGTCACTTATTTTTCATTCCATAAATGCTCCAAGGAAGAGACTAAGGCTAATGTTCAGTGACCAGAAAGAGTCTTTAGGTACAATTAAAGAAAACAGAATCCCAGACTGGCTGAGTACTTGGTCTTCCTCTCCAACCCCAGGAAGGGATATTAAACTTTGTGAAATTCTTTTTTTGCAGGCATTAAAATGTCATGCTTTTTTCTGATTCGTTAATATGCTGAATTACTTGGATTAATTTTAATAAATGTTTAATAAGTATTACATTTACATAGTCAAATTTTGCATTTATGGTACAATTATGAAAATAATAGTTTCCCATATACTTCACAATGTCTCCTACATTGTTAATACTTTAAATTAGTATAATACATTTTGTTCAATTAATGAACCAGTACTGATGTTTTATTATTTGTTGAAATCCATACCCTGTTCAGATTTCTTTAGTTTTTACTTAATGTCATGCTTCTGTTTCAGGATCCCATCAAGGATACCATAGTACATTTATCTGTCATGTTTCCATAGACTCCTCTTGGTTGTGACAGTTTTTCAGACTTTTTTTTTTAGTTTTGATGACCTTGACAATTTTAGGAAATATTGGTCAGAGATATTGTAGAAAGTCTCTCAACTCAAGTTTATCTGATTTTTTTTTTCACAATAGAACTGAGTTTCTGTGTTTTTGGAAAACCAAACAAGCAAAGTACCATTTCATCATATTACATCAAGGGTACACAACAAATTTCCACAACTGGGGTAGTGTTTGTTAGATTTCTCTACTGCAAAGTTATTTTCTCTCTCCCTCTCCATACTGTAATCTTTGGAAGTGGGTCATGTATGCAGATCACATTTGGCAAGTGAGTAGTTTGTTTTTTTTTTCTCACTTCTTTGAGTGTAGAGTACATAAATAAATTGTTTAGAATTTTGCACAAAAGAAAACAAATTCATGAGATATCAATATTGTCTGGATACTTGAAAAGGGACTTGCCACAGTGCTCTAGTGTTTGTTCCCTGCAGTTTTCCTTTAGTGATAAAACCGCCTTTCAAATTGTAGACTTCTTGATTTCTCTAGACTCTCGACGCTATCTCTTCAACTAAGGAAATCTGCCAGGCTTTACTGGGATTCTCCTCTTTGACTCACAGCTTGGAATGTCTTTCAAAGCAACAAGCTGAAATCACCTCATGTAACATTTAGTTCTATTTTATGAAGTATATTAATAGAGCAACTATAATCCCAATACTTTTGGAGGCAAAGGCAGGAGAATGGCTTGTGACCAGTAATTCAAGACCAGCCTGGGTAACATAGTGAGACCCTATCTCTACAAAAAATTAGCCGGGCATGGTGGTGCATGTCTGTATCAGCTACTCAGGAGACTGAGGCAGGATATTTGCTTGAGTCTAGTTGTTTAAGGCTGCAGGGAGTTATGATCACACCACTGCATTTCAACCCAGGTGACAGAGTGAGACCATGGCTTAAAATAATAAAATAATAAAACCAACACTAATTTGGACAAAGCAATAGGAAAGTGTGGATGAGTTTCTGTGAACTGAGTAAAATACCTATAGTGTGAATGTATAGATATAGATATATGTGCGTGTATCAAATATTGTCTTATTTGAAATTGATAAGATGCTGAAACACCTAGGCAGTGGCTGCCTTTAGTAGTAGAATCAGATGTTTTCTCTGAGTTTAAAGTCAGCTTGACAAGAATTTATATATGAAATAAAAATTTTAAGAACACATGTGGATGGATATTTAAAATAACTGAAGAAAAATGTTCGCTTTGCAATGTGATCCTTAATATATTAGGAACCTATCTTCTTTCCAAATTAAAATAAATATTGTAAAAATTGACTGCTAGGTCATTTAATACTTCACTCTTCTTCTTCCTCCCCAATTCATTTGTGTATGCCAATTAAAATTATATCTGTTCTGTATTTTATAAAGTAATTGAAAGCCTATTGCTAGAATATTAAATCATGGTTGTTGTTGTGGCTGTTGTATTAATTTAAATCTTAACCTGTTGAGGTATTCAGCCAACTGATAATATCTTCTCTAATGTATTTCTGGAATATTCACAGAGGAAAAAAATTTTCTCTAATGAACTCTGATAAATCACTAAAAGTGTCAGGGACCAACAGATAAGTGGTCAAAGATAGCAAAATTTCAATTTTAAGGATCCAGGGAAAATATATATACAGAAAAGTGTAAGGTTATTAAAACATTTTTAAAAGAAAGAAGAAATTAAAATATCAGATAATTGAAGATAGTGCATTTTATTACAGGCTTTTATTATTTGTATTTACCTGCAATATTCTCATTTCCTACTCAACATTTGGAATAATTAGGTTTAAAATAATGTTTGTTGGATGAATGGTCAATTTGTAGAATATGTATAATTTGTATCGTACATTTTATTTTAAAATGCAGTAGTTTTGATAAATCATAGTATTTGTTAAGATTGCAAAAAAGCCTAATTCTATTTTAACGGCAGATTCTGAAATCAACATGACTAAATGTTACTATTTGCAGTACTACTAATATTTGTTACTACTGCAGATAGTAACATTTAATCATGTTGATTTCAAATCTGCAGTTTAGAAAATACAACAGAGTACAATAGAAATATAACTAAGAATATTGTCAATTCTTCACCTGCTATTTCTAAGCAGGAATCATTATAATTTAATAATAATTGCCACCATTTGCAACTACATGTCATATTTCTTTCTAAGCAAATTGTATTAAGAACATAACATAACCTACCATGAAATCATTTAATAGAACACTTGACTCTTATTTAATAAGAGCAGACAACTGATCTGACATTTTACTACTCTCTAGAATAGAAATGTAGGGACCCTGAAAACATATAAAGAGAAAGAATCCTTTTCAATGTAAATGGGTATACTTCTTCTTAATTTTTTTCATAATAACATATATTCCAAAAGAAGAACTGAACTGGAATCTCCAGAAAAGAGAAGACTTTGTGCAGAGAAAATAAGATGTAATTCCTCCTCCATTGCTGCTTTTGTGTACTTTGCTATTAAAAAATAGGACCTCTTCCTAGTATTATTTCATCAAAAGCAATGTTTATAATTTATGAGTGTGTTATATCATTTGCAGGAAAATTTGATTGCCATAGTAGCAATCATATATTGGGATTTTTTTTTCTTCATGGTGGAAATGTTTTATACATATAGCAACACCTAAGAGACCCAGATGGGTTCAGTGATTCTGAGAAGGTGAGTACCTTGTGCTAAGTATCATAAGTAAGCATGTAAGGGACTTGGAATTTGAATATAGTCCTCAGTCATCAAAGATCTTTCCACACAACTGCCTTTCTTGTTCCAAGTATCTTTATGAATGTAAGAAAACATAAATAAATCTCAGAAAGTTAACTTGTTCCAAATCACATAAAAAAATATTCAGCTACCTTAGCTGTCACTAATGATGAGATGTATGAAGTCAGTTAAAATTATATTGTAATGTTTTTCCTCATATTTCTACTTTCTACCATCTGGTGAAGACATAAAAAGAAATACAAATATTTGGGTATTTTTACAGGAGTATGGCATTTTTTTCAGGTTTTTCCTTTCACCAACTTTGATTTACACTTAACTTAAAACATATTGAGTCTTATTCTCCCCTCACTCTAGGAGAGAGTAGTTGTTGTAAATCCTTGATACTGCCAGCTTACACATACAAAATTGCCGCAACATATATAATATCAGCTCAGGGGCAGAAAAAAATGTGATGGGAGATAAATTGTCTAATCTCCTCTAGGCATGGGAAGGTAGAGAGCAGATCTTTCATTAACAAGAAGCTAAGCTAATTCATTTGTAGCACTAAAATTGTATAATGGAGATACTGCTTTCTTTCAAAGAGCTAGTCATAAACAAAACAAATGCAGCATCTTTCTTAACAATAAAGTCCAGTGACCATCAATTATAATTGCTTGGAAATTATTATTCTAACAATCATGTCACACACTATTATGATGGATATCAGTTTTTCTAATCCATGCCAAATAATTCAAGGAAATAAGAAGTCTACCTTTTCCAAAGCATGACAAAAAAACTGAATGTGTGATAAATATAACTAAGATCATGCTTGAAACATCAATGTGTTTTACAGGTATATATAAAACACAAAGCTTTATCACGAAGTGCCACATAGTTTTCTAAACACATGATTATCTTTATTCCCTGAGATATTATCATATATGTATCAATATAATTTGGGGTTCTGAATAAGTGGCAAGATTATGCAGCCATGATAAATCATTCCTTTTCAGATAGAAAAATGTGTTAAGATTGTTTTCTATACTATGCAAAATTGTATTTTTTTCAGACATGCTTAGAGATCTTAGATGTCCTTATAATAATATTCCATGATAGTCAATGGTTTATACTTGTGGAACTTATTTCTTAAAACTAGAAAAACTGAAGGGTAGACAATGGGAAAAGTAAAAACACTAATACATATTAGACTCTGTTCTATTCTCATTTAAATTCTGATTAAAAAAATAAGATAATCAGTATTGTATTAGTTCATTTTGTATTGCTATGAAAGAATACCTGAGACTGAGTAATTTATAAAGAAAAGAGTGTATCTGGCTCACAGTAATGTAGACTGTACGAGAAGCATAACATTTGTATCAGCTTCAGCTTCAAATGAGGCCTCAGGAAACTCACAATCATGGGAGAGAGTGGAGGAGAGCAGGTGTGTCACGTGAAATGAGAGGGCACAAGAACAAGAAAAGAGGTGCCAGACTCTTTAAATAACCAGTTCTTACATGAAATAATAGAGTCAAAACTAACACATTAATCTCTGGGAGGGCACCAGGCCATTCATAGCCATGTGCCTTTGTGATTCAAACACCGCCCTCCAGGCCCCACCTCCCAAGTTTCCACTTCCCAAGAGTCCCAACCTCCCACCAGGCCTCACCTCCCATCAGGTCCCGCCTCTTAACAGGCCCCACCTCACACCAGACCTTACCTCCATGAATCTAAACACCTCCCACCACTCTTTACCTCCAATACTGGGGACCACATTTCAACTTGAGATTTGGAGAAGACAAGCATCCATCGTGTATCCAGTATGGGGTAAAGGAAAATTGAAGAGAAAGCAGCCACTTATTCTTTAGTATGAATATTTCTCCACTAGTTTTCACTATAAATTGTAATTTTATAAGGTGTTTAACACCAATTTTTTTAGCAACAGATTTAGCTGGAAATTCTCCCAGGCAGAATGACATGATTAAAATGGGAATCCGTAACATAGCATGAATACGTTGATTTCTATGTGTGTTTTTACTGGAAAACTTGTGAAACTTATGATACTTATTAAATCATTATTTTTTCTAACATATCTATTTTGGTCATAGTAAAGTGTTAATAAAATAAGTCAGTGAACATTCCTTTTTAAAGAAATTCTAGTGGTTCTGTATTTGGTTGCTTGTTTCTACTTTGTGAAATTGGTTTTTGATGGAACATGATGGTCATAGCTGAATGTGAAATGCAGTGAAAAGGACACCACATGCACAGAAGACTAAACTCTGGGGTTTCACATTTCTAACACAGAAAAATACTGCACAAATTTATATCAAATATAAAAATGGAAGTAACTCACTTTACACCATTTTTAATATTCGCAATTACTCTGCAATCATCTTCACTTCAAATTTATTTTTGAAATGCAGAAATACATATCCTACATGATTAGAGACAAGAACTGCACAGGGTTCCAAATGGCTACAAACTTACTTTTATTTATTTAAAAAAATCTGTGATTGTGTTGGGGACTAAACTGAGAGTTCTTCGAGTATTTATTAAACGACAAGGGGCAAAAACATGCTAATTTGAAGACCACATATACATACATGCATATATGTAGGTATGCACCTATGTATATATGTATATGTAAACACATACTTATATGTTTGTGTGTGTGTAATTAAACCTCACCCGTAACCACAGCTGTTTAGAATTTAGATCAGGAAAGATATTAATGAAACTGTATTTTATCTCTGATTTTATTTAGGATTGCTACTACAATGATTAATGAGAAACAAGCCCTTTATTCTTATTTTATTATAATTTAAAAGTCATTAACAGACAATATACATCTTTATTGCATTGGTTGAAGACATTCCTTCCATATCACCCTTGTTACGGAGCTGCTACTACATGAATTATGCATTAGTATGTGCACATATGTTGGAATTTCAACAATGGAATTATTGTTTCAGTTGTTCTTTCTGCTTCATTTAACAGTATAGGTGTTTGTTGATACAACACCTTTAATTATCTTATTTGTGAAAATGTATGTTAGATGGAATGGCTTCTGTCTTTGGATATCACTTAAATACAAATGTATTCACTGTAAGTAGAAGAATGCATCTCATTACTCTATTTTGTCTTCAACTATAGTTATGTCCAAACATTTACATATTGTGTTGCATGTTTATCTCTCTCAGTTTTCATTTCTTTCCTTTCAGTCTGAGGAGATGGAAATTTAAAAGCTGCATATGATAGATCCCCCTCAATGCTATTTTCTGGCTGGGAGCTAGGTTCTAACAGTTGCACTTGCATGAGATTTAGAAGTGACAAGGGAGGCAGGGGAAGTTTTGCTTTCACCTTTCGTATGTTTCTGATGGCAAGCATGATTGTGCAAATGAGAGACTTCTGGGCAAAAATATTGCAATTTCTGTACTCCAATGTCTTTGATGACAATAAATAATTTGGTGCTGATTGCATATCCTTGATTTCCCAATATGATTTCCCAATCTAGGTAATGGATATGGGTGTCTATTCTGGGTGACAAGAGAAAGTGGAAATCTTGGCAGTGGCAAGTTTGGGTTTCAGGTTAATTTTAGGGTGGCCCAAAGCCATCCTCTAGTTCAGTTGTTTTGGTGTCGTTTTTGGAGTCCAAGTCTAGACATTTTCCTTCAACTTCATAATGTTTTTATACCCATCAATACCTGTATTGAAACACTCTTCATTAAGCTACCTTAAATGGTTTCTGTTACTTACACTTAACCATAACTATTACACCTATTGATAGCTAAGTATCCTGCTAGGAATACTGTATATACTTTTGTGATATATCTTTTATTATGTAAATTAGGAACTAAAACTATCAAAGCTTGTGGGAATTTTGGATTAGAAAAAGATCAAGCAAAACCTATGCAACTCTGTAGTAGGAACACTATAACAAGCAGTAACAATGCTGATAAATAAACTAGCATGATTAAAAAGATGTATTCCATTTCTAATATGTACAAAACTAACACAAATAGATACATTTTTTTAGTTGAAAATAGTATAAGTTGGTTTGATGGAAAGTTTGAGAGGATGGATAGTGTATATCT
Organism: Carlito syrichta; assembly: GCF_000164805.1. NCBI lineage: Eukaryota > Metazoa > Chordata > Mammalia > Primates > Tarsiidae > Carlito > Carlito syrichta. The sequence goes on along the minus strand of NW_007254866.1, from coordinate 137,931 downwards.
TAGTCTGTTTTTTTGTTGTTAATCACAGAAACTGGATTAATACCTAAAACTAAGTCATTTCTTTTTAACAATACAATTTATTATTTACAGTTCTAGAGGTTAAGAAACCAAGTTCAGCAGACTGCCTTTGGTGAGGGTGTTCTTGCCGGTGAGGATGCTTTGCAGGGTTCTGAGGTGGCCCAGGACATCAAATGGTAAGGGGACTGAGTTTGCTAGCTCAGGTCTGTCATCCTCTTCTTATAAAGGCACCAATCTCACACCCATGATAATCCCTTAAACCATTCATTTATTGATCCATTTGAACCTATGAATCCATTTACAGATTCATCAATTTATGAGGAATGAGCCCTTGTGTCTAAATCACTTCTTAAAGGCCCCACCTCTCAATATTGTCACATCGGAGATTAAACTTCAACATGAGTTTTGGAGGGGACAAATATTCAAACCAAAGTTGCATTCAGTTATAAAAATGAGGACCCAGAACTGTCATCATTATCAGAACATTCAGGTAGAAAGATAGAAGGAGACTTTTAATGAAACAAAGTGATGTGCCAGATAGATAACTCTGCCTCACATTGTATTATGATTATATATAAGGTTCTTCCAAGACAGAACCTGTGGTCAAACTGAGACAAGTGGAAGACTTTGGGGTGAGTGGTTATTGTACACACTACTGTACATCTCTAAGGTTTATAGAGGATTCACATATTTTACATTCTTTTTCTATTTGAAGTTACAATATCTATGTTAAAAAATTTGTGATACTCTGACTGACATATAATTTGATGTTAAGCAGGCATAAGCTAATTTTATGTTATTGCAGAACAGTTGATGAATGTGGTTTTGTTTAAATTAATTCTCCTCATTCATATTAATCTTCTAAAAATACTGATTATAGAATACATATTTACATAAGTGGGATATTTTACATACAAATTTTATTTCAATAGTTATTAATGCAATATGTATATTTGTAACAAGTCATTGATTTAAAGAGAAAAACAGATATTGTATCAGATCTGATATATTTGAGGTCTTCTCACAGCCCAAGCTATCAAAGACATGGGGAGCGATGACTTGCTGCTCTAAAATATCTTTGCCTTCCTCTGTGTCTCTCTCAACATTTGTGATTTCATTTGCAAAAAACACGAAAGATCTCACACATTTCTAGTCTGTATCCTTACTTTGTGTATCCTTTCTTTTTCTTCATCAACTAGTTTAATGATAAACCAAAGTGAAAATAAATCAAGTAAACCCAAGTCATTTTTCTCAATGCATACTAGATTTAGAACCCAGACTCTGACTCACTTCAGATGTGACCTCCCAGATTTCCTGAACATCTGCATATAAAAGAAAAAGATCTAAACTCCTGGAATATTACCATGCTCAGCCTCTTATAGGTCTAAAGTAATACACCTACAGTAAATATCTACTGTTCTGTGGTTGACACTCATATCTAGATCAAGTGCCAAATTCAGATGCATAAGGGCTAAAAATCCACCAGGCTTAAATTATGTCACTATGCATTTCAGAATTTTCAAACGCAATGATTGATTTTAAAGCATTTCTGAAATCAATAGATTACTTCTCAAATCATTTATTACATTAAGAAAAATTTTATTATATAATTAAAATAAAATGTGTTTGTGGCAAATCACCATTTAATTTAAACCAGGCACAATGACTCATACCTGTAGCCCTAGCACTTTGGGAGACCAAGGTGGGAAGATTGCTTTATCCAAGGAGTAAGAGACCAGCCTGAGCAACATAGCGAGACCTTGTCTCTACAAAAAATATCAAAAAATTAGCCAAGTATAGCAGCACATACCTGTAGTCCCTGCTAATTGGGAGGCCGAGGTAGAAAGATTGCTTGAACCCAGGATCAAGGCTGCATTGAGCCATAATTGTGCCACTGTGCTCCAGTTGGGCAGCAGAATGAGAGCCTGATTTAAAAAATATATACGAAAAATAATGACTTCTTATTGTTATGTTTGTTTATAGATTTAAAATTAGAATGACCACAATAATAGGTGAAAGCTATTCAAGTCCATTCCAGATGATTAATCAATTTGGCATTAATTCCTGAAAATATAGGTTGTCTAGTAAAACGGACTGAATGGCAATCTGCAACCTTTTAAACAAGCTATGCTTTTTCCCAAGTGCTATTGCAATGAATAGCATGGTTAAAATATATACAGATTATCATTATTATTGATATGGATTTATTTATGTATTCAACAATATTTCACTGTTTTCAAATATTAAGTTTCTGAGATTGAACTCAGGTTCTTTTAGACGCTTCCTAACATTTACCATGTGTATATTTAATTATTAATATGGCAACTCCCTTATCTTTGTTAAAAAGATATCTTTGTCAAAAAGATATCTTTGTCATTCAGAATTTTTTCTTTTTTTAATTATATAATTTTTTTATTTTAAAATTGTGGGGTACGGCTAAGGGTTAGGTATACAAATATTCACTGTACAGGTACCCTTGTTGATGAGGTGTGCCCCCTCTTCCCCAGACAGATATTGACTACCTTTAATCCCACTTCCCCACCCCCAGTAGTTTTCCGCCATTATCCATCTTTTTCTTATAGTATTATGGTAGTTGTTCAAGGTCCACTTATGAGTAAGAACATGTGGTACTCAGATCTTTGTTTCTGTGAAAGATCACTCAGTATTATAAACTCTAATTTCATCCAGGTTGCTGCGAAATTTATGATTTTTTTATGGCTGTGTAATATTCCATTGTGTATATATACCACATTTTTAAAATCCAATCCTCTTTTCGTGGACAGCACAGTTGGTTTCATGATCTTGCTATTGTGAACAATGCTGCGATAAACATACGTGTGCAGACATCTTTTTCATAGAGTGATTTGAGTTCTTTCGGGTATATTCCCAGTAGGGGGATTGTGGGGTCATATGCAAGGTTGATTTTTAGAAATTTTAGGAATCGCCACACTGATTTCCACAGAGGCTGTACTAGCTTGCACTCCCACCAACAGTGTAAAAGTGTTCCCGTTTCACTGCAACCTCTCCAGCATCTGTTATTTTTTGAGTTATTAATGATGGCCATTCTGACTGGAGTTAGGTGGTCAGAATTTTTTCAATGATGCCATTTCAACATCATATTTAATCATTACTGCATATGACCTATTATTTAAATTAAATTTTAGGTGTCAATATTTTATTTTTTAAATATTCATATGTAATACCATTAGTTAGATAAATCTGTAGTTGGACATGTATTATTAAAATCTTCTCTGAATTTTAATACCTTAGTCACTCATCATCTATGACAAAATCTCTTAATTACACCTCTGCTTCTTTGGGTCCATTAAGTTCATCTAAACATACATTATCATCTTCTTTTGTCTTTTCAGTTTTATTTATTTTCTGCAACAAAAAGTGTTTCAACTTCCCCTAAACAAAAATCTACTTGAACATCATTGAAATTCAAATTACAATTTATTGTCCATCTTTTCCATGAATGTATACTAGTTACAGCTGAGGGAAGCAAAACTTCACCCTCTTTTTTTCCTGAAACTTTTTTTTATCACTGGTTTTAACTTATATAGTGCTTTGCATTATATGTAAATACTTATGAAATATAATTTGAGATTTGGAAGATTTCCTAGGCCATATTTGTACTCAGTACACAACTTTTTGGTGATTTTCTTATGTTAGTAAGAAATCAAGTTTTCAACAAAATTATTTTATTTCTCCAGCTTCTAAAACATATGCAATTCTGATCATAGTCATTATTTTTGAAAAGAGTACCTTTATATTATTATGTCTTATCTATATTTTCATTTATTTATTTACCTAAATATCGTAGTGTTGGTATTTCAACATTACTAAACGTTTTCAGAGTAATATAATTTACTTATATTATCTAATTTAATCCTGCAATAATGTCTTATTTTTAGGAGATCAAAAAGCCTCAAGATATTTATTTTCCCAAGATGACAGATCTACTATGAGACAAAAATCTAGTCTCAAATCCAGGCTGACATTTTATAATATCCATTAATCAATTTTATTTTATTCCTTGATTCATCATTTTGGATGACTGAAAACATACATTCTCTCAGATACTGTATCCATTCATTTAATTTTAAAAATGTTTCATCTTCATAAGTTAATATAACATATTATTTTCCCAAGTACATGTTTTAGGTTTACTGAATTCAGTACAATGAAGAACTATTGTTTCAAACCCTTTGAATATAATAGCTGGCATGGTGAATGAAAGAGAAGCAAAAACAGTAAGTAATAATTACCTTTATGGAGTCTGGGTAAATTTAATCGCTCAGAATTATAAATAATTCAGGTAGTTATTTCTGCAACTTTTACAGCAAACAGAAGAATTTTCTCAAAAACCAAGACAATGTTATCTGATTAAAGACAAATTATCTACTAGAAAAATGGCCAGGAGTTGTATAGGCACTTCACAAAAGAAAATATAAAAATAACTATGACTATTTAAACCTAATTTAACTCCTTAATCAGGCAGCTGTAACTACAATAAGATATAAGAATGCCAAAACTTAAAATATTAAAAATTGAAAAATATAAACAGGTATGGTTCCCACCAATGGATAGTTCTATTTAAGACTCCATTACCAACACATAAACCTTACACACACATATATACACACACACACACACACATATATATATACATGTATAACCTTTATGCTTATCACTTATTACAACATTTCGTATCCTTCAAGTCTACCTTAAAGCTATATGTTCTCTGTGAAATATTTCTCAGATTCTTCCTCACAAGAATTTTCACTTTTTCCTCTGAACACCCAGTACTTTCAATTTTAATACAATATGTTTTGTCAATTAATATGCACTATCTTTTTTTTTTTTTTTTTGCTGCAGTTAGGTTGATTTTGTTTGTGAATTTTTTTCGCTATTCAAAATATATCTATATTTATTTTATTTTATTTTAACTTCATTAATACTATAGTAGGCACAAAATATTTTGTTATGTATTTTTTTATTAATTTGAATATATAATTTGTTCAGGTCAGTACATCTCAATTTGAAGTGCGTTTTCTTCAGTAAAAGGACCATCTAAACTAAATATGTATATATACACTTGACTTTTTGCCCTAAATCAGTCATTTAATTATATAGATAAGAAACTGTAGATTTACATAAGTTAATGACTTTTTCCAATATCACATAGCAAACTATTTGCAAAATTCTAACATGGATACAGGTCCACTGATTTCCAGAGCACTCTACTGTGTAATTTAATACAGAATTTTAATGGAAATATGACTTGAAAAAGCAGTAACTTGCTCATGACTTCAGAAATAAAAATTTCTTTCCTAGAATAAAAAAGCTGCTTAAAGAAGAGGCAAAGAGAACCATTGAATGACTGTGTTCTTCTTCCTAAGATATATATTGCTGAATGCTAGTCAACAAACCTAGCTGAAGAGAATAGATTGTGCACAGAAAAGTAAAACACAGGAATAGCCATATTTCCCAGTGGGATAATATACATGGGAAAAAAACCTACAGTCAAAAGGATAATAGATGTTGTATAGTCATCTAGAATGATAAATATATTGCCTACAGTAAGAAATAAGGGAAAATAGATGGACATTTTGTCTACCATACTATAGTTCTAAAAACTACAAGAACTTCTTAAATGACCAAGGACATACTAACCTAATGCAATGGCAAAACTCTGTAGTAGCAAATAAAAAAAATTTTTTTAAAGTGACTGTCAATGATAAAAAGTTGAGTATAATCAGAATTTATGATTAGGAAGAAATGAAGAAGGAAAGCACAAAATAAAGAGAAAAATTTATATGCAATATGTGACACAATTGCCAAAAAAATTACTTTCTTACTTTTTAATAGGCTTTACTGTGACTTACTAAAAGTATGAATTTTTTTTTTAATTTCATCCAGTGTTAATTGCAGTATAAAATCATTCAGAAGAATTTTGGGGTGTTGCTATGGGTACACATTTTTAAATTATTTTCCTTTTAATAAATACTTTAAATGCTTTATATTATTCATATTTTATCTCCTTTTTGTTTCTGTTTGCCTTAAAATAACTGTTATAAAAATAGGCCTAATAAAAAGTAGTTAATAAACATAAATATTAGGTTAGCATCTGTGAAGAGCAAAATGAATTACATATGAGAGATGCATGTTAAGTAGACTCTGGAATGAATGAAATTGAGATGAGATTTTGTGCAGTTTGCTTGGAAGAAACGAGAGGAAGAAAGGGTTATGGTTTTGCATAACATCTGAAAAGTGTATACCAGCTTTCTGCAACAAATTGAGAAAATACATTTATGTAAAGAAAAAGTTAGCCTGAATAAGCACATAATCACTTTCAGGAGAAAAAGGCCATAGTAAAGAAAGCAGTTTGGTCTCCATGACTCTCAAACTTTTTAAAAAATATATTGCAAAGGAAAAATTTAGTATAACGTTAGATGAATAGAGACCAAAAAACAAACTAATCCTATTTTCTAAAGTAAGATTCATGCACATTTGTGGTTATAGGTTTACACAGATTTTAATCAAACAGATTCAAATTATCACTTTGTTATATGATCAATTCTTTCCCCCCCCCGCCTTCTCATGTAGCATTCTGTGGCTTGTATCTTATTACTGACTTAGTGATACTATTAAGGTATTTTTCTTAACAATTCTTTCCCTTAGATAAATCCAAGGCCACACTCTTCACATTGGTCGGCTTTTAAACAACATCATTTTCTTACTGTGATAAACGGAAACAAGCACATGATTTGCAGAAAGTTTCAAAATAGTGAAATGCGTCATTTAAACTGATGGATTCAGGTTGATTCTCTCATGTGAGATCCTTGGGTGATGATAGGTTTTATGGGTAAGCTCTTTGTACTATGTCCTAAGTTTCTCTTTTTTGTGATAGGATAGAATAACCTTGCTTTTTGTGTGTGTTCTGTTCCTGCTTGTTTGTTTTTTCATAATCTCAAGTTAGGGTTATTGACTATAGTTTGAACCAAGGTTACAGTTGTCTTAGTGGCACACTCTGATGGAAAAGAGACAGCCTGTATTTGACCCCGCACTGAAGTTAAACATCTCTAACTCATATTTTTAAATTGGCTCCTGCAAACCTTTGAGAAAAAGAAAATCAAGCTTTTACTTTTATTAATTCACTAAGGAATCATTTGGAGCTAAACAAATAAATACTATAACCTGTGTAGCCTTGAATGTGATCCATGAGTTACTCACTGTAGCACCCATAGGACCAAAAGGTGATTGAATTAGTATATTACATTTTAAGGAGAATCTCATGCCAAATTCACTAATTGTATTAAAATATGTCATGCACTATTATTGATGGAATACAGTTCATTTTTTTGCTAATATTTGCAGAGTTTTTCTAGTTTTTTTTTTTATTTCCAGATGGATGGTACTAACCTTCAAATCACATTGATGTCATATTATGACATCACTGTTTAGTATCTAAACCTTTGCAAATTAGTCTCCTGTTTACCTTATGCAACTCCCCTTCCCTCTGATTTCTGCTGTTACCAAAGCAAACATATTCTTTTTAACATTTATAATGATGTATGATATATTACTCCTCTTCTTCATCTCTATTATATTTAAGCAGTAATGACTTTTATTTTCAAATTTTATGTCACAATGATGTCTAGACATATTAAAAGGCATTTTTTTTATAACAAATGTTAGGAAGATTTACTTTTTTAATATTGTTATGTTTTATTAGATGATCATTCAGAACAGAAAAACTAAACTAGACTAAACTAAACAATCTTCATTGGCACTGTTGCTCTCATTTCCCTCTAAGCATATTTTAGGATTTGCACCTCAGAAAAAAATAAAAATCTGTTTGTGATTACCCTGAGGTTAAACAGGATTACAGGATTAAAAAGGAAAAGTCTGGGCACAGTGCCTCATGCTTGTAATCCCAGCACTTTTGTAGGCGGAGTTCGGAGGATTACTTGAAGCCAGGAGTTTGAGAACATCCCAGGAAACATAGTGGGATTCTATCTCTACAAAAAAATATAAAAATTAGCTGGGTGTGATGGCACATGTGTGTAGTCCCAGCTACTCAGGAGGCTGAGGAAGGAAGATCACTTGAACCCAGGAAATCAAGGTTGCAGGGAATTGTGATTGTGTCCCTGCACTCGAGCCTGGGTGATAAAGTGAGACACTGTCTAAATAAATAACTAAATAAATAAATTAGAAGGAGAGTTACGTATTGAAAAATATTATCCACATATAAACTAAATCATAGGAATTAGAAATTTGATTTGCCTGTTTTTAATACAATTTAGCAAGCTCTTATTTATACATCAATTAAAGAAATATGTACTCAGTGCATATTATACACCAGGTTAGTTGAAACTTTTCGTTCTAAAGCCAAGTAACAATAATAATAAACTTAGAACCATAGCAATTAGTGACCAGCCCTAGGCACACTTCTAATTGTGTAAACTAATGGCATTTAAAAAAGTGTTTTTATTTGAATTTATCTTAGTTACAATTGAAATTAATTTTTTATTCCTTCTTCAAATATTTTTTTTACTTTTATTATTTTTCTGATATATGATGATTTACATATTTACGATTGTTAAATGTATAAAATAAGCAATGATCAGGTCATTGTATATGGGGTTCTATTACTTTGTGTTTATTATTTTTATTTGATTGAATAATTTTATGAATTCTCTTCTAATTAATTTGAAATATACATGATATTGTTGCTAAATGTCATAACCCTACTCTGCTATCAAACATTGGAACTTACTGCTTCTATCTAACTGTATGTATATACCCATAATCAAACACTTGTCATCATCCTCTGACCCCATTTTCTAGTGTCTATCTTTGCATTCTCTCTGCCCATGGGATCAAGTTTTTTAGCTCCCATACATGAATGAGAACATATATTTGTCTTTCTGTGCTGGCTTATTTCACGTAACATAATGACCTCCAGTTCTATCCATGTTGTTGCAAAACACTTCATTCTTTTTTGTGGCTACATAGTCTTCCATTGTGTATATTCCACATTTTCTTTACCCATTCATTCACAGTTAGGACAGTTAGGTTGATTCCATATCTTTGCTATTGGGAATAGTGCTATAATACACATGTGAGTGCAGATATAATTTTGATTTACTGACTTCTTTTCCTTTGGATAGATACCTATGAGTGGGATACTGGATTGTAGGTTAGCTGTATTTATAATTTTTGAAAAAAATCTGTATACTGTCCTCAATGGCTGTACTAATTTATATTACCAACAACAGCACAGCACATGTGTATCTTTCTCTCCACATTCTGCCAGCATCTGTTATTTTTGTCTTTTTACTAATTGCCTGATATGATTACTTTAACCCACCCTCCAAAAAGAACTCACAATAGTCTTGAAATTTGCTGTTTTGCACAATCTATGAGGCCATTTCTTCCTTGCCTTTGCCCTAGAAATGTGAAATTTTTAACTGAAGAAATGACTTCGGTCTTACCTAAGAAACAATAGAAAAAATGTACAGCAAAAGTAATATCAGGGATTCTGCCCAAGTCTTCTATCTTCCTTCTATAATAATATGGCATCTTTTATTGACTCCCTATTATCTTGCCAGTGAGCACTCCATTTGCTTTTTAATCTCAAGTCCAGCCAACAAATAAGTCAATACTTTTGCAGAAATGGGAGAAGCAGCACTATAATTTTCTCAGACTAGATAACTAGTAAGCAACTAAGGAATAGTGGCAGCTTTCTAATTATGTGTCATTTATCGAACTAAATTGTGCACTGGAGAGTCTGAGTCAGAATCTTCAATCTCCTGTGTCACCATAAGCCAGCACCCCTTGATTTCCCATTCTTGTATGAACTTAGTCAAATTTTGGACTTGCAAGCAATGCATAAGTAATAAAAAGAAGGTCTTTGGTGGGGATTAAAAAAAACTATGAGCATTTATTGTAGACTGAGTTTATTTTTGGTTTTAATGAGTCTATATTGTTAAAAAGGAAACTGCATCTCCTCTTTTAAAATATTTTATTTATTTATTTTGAAACTCATGAATTTGAAAAGTTTGCAAGCATTCAAACAAAAAAAAAAAACTAAAATTAACACAACAAACTTGAATCTTCATGTTGAAATTGTCTGAGTGGTAAGAAATAGTGTATGGAACTAAAATAGTAAATTTTTGAATGAATAAATGCCACATTGATTTCAAGATTAAAGAGATGCTCTTATACTTCTGAAAGCTATGGTTAATTATGGCAAGTCCTTGCTTTCTCTACTTACACAAAAGGAATACTTGTTGATAGTTGATAAGTCAAAAAAATAACACCTAAGGATACTGATGTAAACTATGGATTCTTACTTATTTAATTCATTTCCTGATTGCTCTTTGAGTGATTTCCCTGCTTAAAAAAGTCTTTCATTGTTGGAACTTTGGTACTTGTCCTTCTTTCATAAGGTATGGTGATTTTAGACTGTGCCCTCATTATCTTCCTTCTTTCCTTCCTTCCTCCCTCCCTCCCTCCTCCCTTCCTTCCTTCCTTCCTTCCTTCTTCTTTTTTTCTTTTTTTGGAATATCCTGACAAAATCTGCCGAATTAGCCTGTTCAACCTACTTTGCGAAGAATGAACGTGGTGAGTTGATTTGAGCCACTATCTTGACTTTTACATTGAAGCTTTGTTCATGTGTCCTACAAAAAAGAGGGAAGAGTGGAGGGGCAGGACATGTCACTTGACAGAGGTCCTCTAAGAGTATTCTCACTTCCTACTGAGTGACACCAGTGAATTAGGAGTCTGGCTTATGACATCAATCCAAAATCAAACTACTACTCCTGGCTAGAATCAGATGTCTTCTTATCTACCACCATAGCTAAATTTTTGAAAATGTATTTGGGGTAGGCTGTCTCAGCTTTCAAGACTCTGAATAACCACTCAAGGTGTTCTTATTTTAATTCCAGCTGCCCTCACCTTCTCTATGATTCTACTACTATTTTTTTGTATTTATTTCTGTCTCATTCATCCTGGGCTACAGTTTCCATCTTCAGTAAGAGTCTGCTTACTTTATTACAAAGTTTCCTATTGTCTATGATCATGAACATGTTAATCTTTCCGTTATTTGACAGAGACTTATGTTTTTGCTTGTTTAGTTTTAAATTAATTTTAATTATTTGGAGATTATAACATAATGAAGCTGTAACACACCCTCAAATTGTAATGCATTGTGCTACAACGTTAAACAGACTACAATCTCATCAGGTGATAGAAAGTTTTGAGCTTCATTATAATCTTATGGGACCACCATTATCTATACACTCAGTCTTTGACTTACATGGTGGTTTGGTTTACGATTTCTTTTACTTTATTATTGTAGGAAAGCCATAAATATTCAGTAGAAATTGTCCTTAGAATACCCATACAACCATTTTGTTTTTTACTTTCAGTATAGTATTCAATAATTACATGGAATATTCAACACTTTGTTATAAAATAGGCTCTATACTAGATTATTTTGCCCAACGGCAAGCTAATGTAAATGTTTCGAGCACAAAGTAAAGCAAAGCTCTGATGTTAAGTAGGTTAAGCGTGTTAAACGCAATTTCAACTTATGACATTTTCATTTTATGATGGGTTTCTCAGGACATAAAACCATTGTAAATTGAGGAGCATTTCTCTCTCTCTCTCTCTCTCTCTCTCTCTCTCTGTATATATATATAAAATCACATATATAACCACACACACATATTTATACATATGTATCTTTATATTTTACTGTTAGTTGATGTATAGTTTTTGAGGGTATATGGCTATCATGGTGAACATCTGAGAAATACACCCTTTTGGATTTGGCAGAGGGAGGGGAAGAAAAATCACTGTGAAACATGTCCAGGTTCCTCATTATAACAAAAGCCTACCCTGTTGAGTAAAAACAAAACTAAAAAAAAGTTGCCAACACCCTATCTCTGCTGGAGGAAGGACATTCTTCCTAATACAGCCATCTATAGTTTTCTTATTTGACCTAAGACAAGCAACAACAGCAACAACAAAATAATTGACAGGAGTCAACGTTTCATAGAAATAAGTTGGAAATGTTGCAGCCAGGAATAGGAATCAGAAAAGGGGAGAGGAGAGGGACTACATTGGGAAAATACTTGTGCAAGTTGTAACCCAGAGGTGCTACTCACCCAAAAGAATGAGATATATAGAAGACTTCCTCTTTCTCTTGCCTTACCAACACTTTGGAGAGGCCTCCAGTACTAGTGGATTAAAACTGAAAGTGCTAGAAATTGGAACATTCATGCATTGCCAGTGGAAACGTAAAACAGTGATGTCATAACAAAAAATAGTTTGGTTGTTCCTCATATTAAACATAGAATTACCATATAACCTTGCCATTTCATTCCTAGGTGTATACCTAAGAGAACTTAGAACATATGTTTACAGAAAAACTTGTGCAAGAATGTTCATAACAGCATTGTTCAAAATACCAAAAATGTGAAAATAACTCAAATATTCATCAACTGATAAATGAATAAACAATGGAATGTATAATATCTGTGTGACAGAATACTATTGAGATGTTAAAAAGATTTTATATATGCTACCACATGCATGAAATTTGAAAATATTTTGCTAAGTGAAAGAAAACAGACACAAAAAGTCATATATTATGTAATTTAATGTATATGAATATGAAATATTCAGATGGGAAAATGTAAAGACACAGAAAGTCGATCGGTAGTTACCAACATATATGGGGTAGGGAAAATTGATCATAACTGCTAATAAGATGGGTTTCTTTTCAGGGTGATAGAAATGTTCTAGAATTATATGATGGTGATGACTGTACAACATTGTTAAAATACTGAAAACCACTGAATCATATAATTTAAAATAATTTCTATGGTAAAATTTAATATTAATATGTTTATCTCATTTTTTCCTTAATTTGAAAAAGCTGCAAGTCAGAGACTATACAAAGGCGTAGTTAGGGAAGTTAAAAGTAAGACATGAGAAAAAAAGTAAGGGTATAGATGAACTTGAGGTCTCTGATATTATAAATACAGTAAACATTAAACATAGTCCAACATCTATTAGATTCACATGACTCACACTACAATCCTTTTAATCTGTTTACTCAATAAACATTATCAAGGTCTCAACAAAGAAGTTCAAAGCATATAAAAAGGCAAGGAAAACAGCTTAAGTAGAGAGCAAGAGTTAGAACTAAACTCAGACATTACACAGATGTTGGCATTATCATCACACAGGGAATTTAAAATAATTGTGGCTAATATATAAGAAGCTCTACTGGAAAAGTATCTAACATGCAAAAACAAATAAGTAATGTAAACAGAAAAAATGAGACTTTAAAAAGAATCAAAAGGAAATAATAAAAAGAACATTATCATAGAAATAAATAATTCATCTTTTCTAATCCATCTGTCTTCTAATTGGAACGCGAGATAAGGATGAAGCTTTCTTTTGGGTATCTCAGACATCTCTTATTTTTTCAACTTTTTTTTAATCTTAAATTTCTGTTTGAACTTTTAATCATATTTCACCCAAATGAATATTACAAAAGCATTCTATGGATGCACTTTTCTTTACATTCAGAAATGTACAGAACCCTTCTGTTTTTATCAAGAATGGTCTGTTTTATGTGAGAGAGTACCCTCCTTCCCCCAAAATGAAATTATTTGGGAGGGTGGGTCCCTTGTAGTACAGGCTTCACCTGTTAGGTAAGTATTCTACCCATCATCATCAGGGTACCAATCAGCATTGCTGTAAGAGGTTGTGTTTTGCTTCCCGGAATTGGTCTTTGATATTTTTTTCAAGGCATTTGCTCATTTTATGATGGGTGATTTACCAGTGCACTTGCCCATACCCGGCTGAGTGTTAGCAGTTTTTGACCAAAAACAGCATGACCCCATACCCAGCACTCCTTATTTACCCAAACTTGCCCTCGAGTAACTATTTGCTTTTTTGTTTCCCACGATGAGGAAAGTCCTCAAAGGGAAATGTTTTTTCAATGTGGAAGAGGTGAAACAAAAAACAGTGAAAGCACTAAAGGCATCAAAACTGGTAAGTTTAAAAACTATTCTGAGCATTGGAAAATCGTCTTGACAGGTGTATGGCATCAAAGAGTACCTTGAAGGTGACTGAATTTAAACATGCAAGAATAAATACACACTATTAAATAAATAAATTCCAGATTTTGGGGGGGTTCTTTCTCATATACTTAGATAGGTGTAAACAGATATACTCTAACCATGCAACTGGACATGAGTTAAATGTAAGTTATTTCTCCACAGAATCAATACATATTTGCTTATTTCTTTTTTCTGTTTCACTTGTTTTCACAGTCAATAGACCCTATAAAACTGCTCACTAAAAGTTAGTGAGGAATGGCCCATGGCTTCTCATGGCTTGCCATTTTCTCCCACAGAAAAGTTACAGGACCACTGGGCTTGTGCTGCAAGACCACTAAGGCACCTTTTGCAAAGTACTGGAGCACAGAAGGCAAAACAAGATCTTTCTCTTTTTGGTAATAAAAGAAATCTGATTAAAGTCTGCACTGTATCAAGATGACAATCCAAAATATTTAAAATATTATATACATGAAACGAACTTAGAAACTACAAGGTTACAAAGTGATTCAAAGTGATTCATTGAATCCATGAAAGCCGATTAATTAAAAACAGTAATTATTGTACTACCCTCACAAAGCTCTTCTTATGTTCCAGTTGTTGATCTTAGAAGTTTTAATATATTTTCTAATTTAATTTACACTGAACATGTATGGGAAACACTGTGTCCCCCTTTTACAGATAAAATACTGAAGCTTCAAAAGGTAAATAACCTTGGCCAGGTATAGTGGCTCATGCCTGTTGTCCCAGCACTTTGAGAGGTCAAGGCAACAGAACTGCTTGAGTCCAGGATTTCCAGACCAGCCTGGGCAATATAGTGACACCTCATTTCTGCAAAAAATACAAAAATTTGCTGGGTGTGGTGGCACATCTATAGTTCCAACTTGCGGGAGACTGAGGCAGAAGGACCACTTGGGCCTAGGAGATGCAGGTTGCGGTGAGCCGTGATTGTGCCACCACACTCCAGCCTGGGAGACAAAGCTAGACTCTGTCTCAAAATATATATATATATATATATGCAAAGGGAAAAAAAATTAAATGACCTGTCCAAATTTACAATTGTTGCATAAGAAATTTAAGTCCAGATTTATATGGGTATAAAGCAGATATCACAACTTTCCAATCTTATTTTTTTCTTATAATCAAGTATTACTTTTATGAAAAAGTCAAATGAAAAGTAAAATGTTAGAGTTGTTCTTATGTCATTTCTGAACCTTTAAAATGAAAAATTATCCTAAATAAAAGTTTTTAGAAAAATTTATGACAGATTCGAACTTAAAAACATAGTAACAACACTGTTTTACAAAAATAAATGTAAATTTTGTATGATACTGGATTTTTAAAAATTGTAATATTCCGGGCTCGGTGGCTCAGTCTGTAATTCCGCGCTTTGGCAGGCCGAGTGAGTGGATTGCCTGAGCCCGCGGGTTTGAGACCCGCCTGGGCAACCTAGCGAGACCTCATCTCTACAATAAAAAATAAAAAAATAAAAATTAGCCGGGCGTGGTAGCACGTGCCTATAGTTCCGGCTACTGGGAAGGCTGAGGCAGAAGGATCGCTGGAGCCCCACAGGTCGAGGCTGCGGTATCCGGGAGCGGCCACTGCACTCCAGTCTGGGCGGCAGAGTGAGACTCCAACTCAAAAAAAAAAAAATTGTAATATTGATTTTTTCTTTATTTTCTTCTATTAAAAGCTGAGAAAATGTTGTGACCCATGAAATTAATGAATGCTTAATGTAATCAAAAGTATTTTATTTGGAATATCAACTATATAGCTGTTCACAACAGAATCCGAACAAAGTTACTTTCAGATCATTTTACAGAATAAAGTTGTTGTACCCTGATCTCTAAAATTGGCCCACAATTTTAGCTTTTAGGAGAGATTAAAAATTCTATAGATATTTCTACTCTCCACCCAGGGAAAAAGTACATTAACAAATGAAGGGCTTAATTTTCCTATGCTGTAAATCCATTATTTGGCCATAAGAAATAAACTATGATAGTTAATGTAATTATTATTTTAAATATAATATTTAACAAGCACTGTATTTACAGTATATCTATCTACACCTATAAATCAATGAAAGCTAACATCTTTGTGACTGTTGTTATTTGCTTTTATTATTATTATTATTTTAGCCAGAGTCTCATTATGTAGTCCAGACTAAAGTGCAGTGGCATGATCATGACTCACCACAGCCTTGACGTCCTGGGCTCAAGTGATCCTCAGTCTCATGAGTAACTGTGATGACAGGTGTGTGCCACCATGCCCAGTTAATTTTTTGATTTTATGTGAAGACAACATCTCACCTTGATGCCCAGGCTTGTCTTGAACTCCTGGGCTCAAACAAACCTCTCACCTCACCTCAGCTTTCCAAAGTGCTGGGATTACCAGGTGTGAACCACTGAGCCCAACCTATTTATTTTTATTTAAAAGGAGAAGAACTGATGTGATTAATATATTCAGGCAAGCCCAAATTGTCCTTTGAAAATTTTATTTTATTGTGGGTATATGTAATTTTGCATCATAAAATGTTTCCTTTGTTAATTTATGAATTATAAGATTATATGTAAACTAATAACATTCAATAAGTCATAGGGTCTAGAACAATAAGTAGAATATCGACCTGGTGATCAGAACAATTTCTATCACCAATATTTCTACAATATATATAATTCAGGAACCTAGCATGCTCCTGAGGAAGATTCAATAAGAAGGGAATCTGATGCTGGATATAGAAGAAATAATGACAAGATTTAGTATGCTTGGATAAGTGATGACTGAGTTCAAGTTCAAATGAAGAGGGTGATAACGGATTGAACAGTGGAAACATAACAGAAGAGAAGGCAAAAACATGGATTAAGATACAGATAGAATGGTTGGATGAACTTCGAGATTCTGCTTTTCTTTTGTAAATTTTAAAAAAAATCTCAGATGATTTCAGTATATAACCATTATTGAGATCTATAGTCCAGAGTTGAACCATAGGGTAAATGACTGGGACTGGGATTCGAGGAGAGTTCCAAGGAATTGGAAAAATAACTATTGGTGAAGTATTGATATCTCCACAAATTAAGGCAAGATTTATAGAAAAAGATGCATAATACTGACATTTTGAAAGGATTTAGGAATACCCTAGAGGCTTACAGATTATGGAAATACAGGGCAAGAGTTGCTGTCTCTGAAGGAATGAACAGCAAAGGTGTTAGAACATTTTAAGGGTAATTAGTAAGAAATAAAGAAGATATAAAGAAGAAGAAAATTATTTTATCTTGTGAGGAGATTTTCTAAATTCAATAGTTATGACATCAGCTTTCTTAACTATACTGATGGGACTACAGTAGTTCACATATGAAGCTTTTGTTTCTTAAATCCTGCCATAGTTATTTAGCTTTCAGTTTTTCTGTCTAGTTTTCTTTCCGACTACTCTTTATATCTTAGTGAAATGATGAACTCTATTTAAACCCTCATAAACAGGCTTAGGTTCATGTCACAATTTTAGTCCAATGCTTGCCCTAGCACAAGGTATACATTTTTAATTGGCTCTGCATTATAATAACTTATAAAACATTATAACGATATTAACAAAAAGCTACTGCTGAGGTCTTTCACCTGTCCAAGATGCTGCTTTCACTAGTCTGATACAGGTTCAGACCAGGTATTTTTAAAAAGAACCCCATGTAATTCTAAAATGCTACAAGGTGGAAAATCTCAGCCTTAGGTGAAGGAAATATAAAAGCATCAAGATTTTATCAGCTAAAAAAAGACAAGCTTGCTTGTCAGTTTCCTCAGTCACGTGCCAAATAAAAGTCAGAAGACTAATAGTTTGTGGCTATTGTCTTCCCCAATGGATTTCTTGTCTCTTTCTCATTTCTTCCACCCATTTAGCAACTTACCCTTGCCAGATGACATTGCCAACTATCTATGGTAATACCTGTCCCCCATTACCTAATTGCACATGTAGCATTTTGAATAAATTTTAAGTTATTTTGAATAACCTAAATCTACCCAATTTTTTGTTAACCTTTTATCCTTCTCCTCTCCTCCCTCTCTTTCTTTCTTTTTGCTTTTTATGTGCTATAGAAAATTTCTTGTTTTACAATATTCTTTAATTCAAATTATCAAGAACATTAAAGAGTCCTAAAAGTCTGTTTGTTCAGTACTTACTACTGTTGTTAGACTAGCAGATCATATCATCTGTTCTGATTTTAATTTTTATCTGTCTAACCCTTCTAACTACATCCTAAGTCCTCAATTTGGCAAGACATTTAAGTTTACTAAAAGAAGTCTGTCGGTTTGCACTTATATATGTCACACTTTTCAAAGATTCTTTTCAAAAGTAAATGTATTCTATCTTAAATTCATTTTGTTTGGCATGAAGTTTCCTTTGATGTACTCTAATAGGTACCATACCCTTAAATATTTTTAAAAATTAACAATTTTATTTAGAAATGTAATATATAAAAATTTACTTTATTCATTTTATGTTGCAATTATTACTTAATGAAGACTCATATCTTAGTTAATGTGTGAGTCACAAATACCTCCTCAGTTACTTTGTTAAAAGGAGTACTTCACGAATAATCTACAAAAGCAACAATGAACATGCCATTATCCTTCCTACTACTAAGCTAATATCAAGATGAGTTTTCAGCCACCCCCCTCCTTGCCATGGTAAAACCTAGAGCAGCACTGTAAAACTGTTATGCAGAGTTTATTGTTTGTTTGTTTTGTTTTAATTGGGATTTTCATTGTATCTTTAGAAAAAGAGGAAAAGGAGTTACCACATCTCTGGCCCATGATCCCACCCTCTGAGAGAGAACCCGAGATGAGCCACTTGACATTTACTGAATCTACACTTAACTATATATTTATATATGTATATATCTATATTTATTCTCTCTACATATCTATATCAATGTATATATTATAAGGTTTATCTGTTATTAAAACAAAACAAAAAGGCTGTTGCAAATCACTGGCCTAGAGACAAAAGTGATAACACAGACCGTGAAATGTCTGCTGAGTATATTGACAATTAGTGTGTGCGTGTGCTTTTGTTATGAATCCCAAGAATATTTTGGAGTTCTTACAGCATAGACATAGGTTATCATCCTATGATAGAAGATGTGCTTATAAATCTCTGTCTTCTTTTACCCTGGGGAAAAGGAGATGTATGAGACTATCCATGAAAAGCAGAAAAAAAATAGTTGAATGTTTTAGTCACAGTCTTATCTTGGGAATTAGACAATGACTCATTCCCTTGAAGCTATCTTTAACAAAAAGCAGTAGGAAAATAATGCCTATTTAGTCATGGTTACTACAGTTGAGTCTTGCATGGGTGTCTTGGGGAGACACACTGGCAATTCAAAAAAGTAATATTCATTTTCAAAATAAAAAACAAAATGTGGGTGGACATGGTGATTTATGCCTGTAATCTAGCATTTTGGGAGGTCAAGGTGGGAAGATTGTTTGAGTTTAGGATTTCCAGACTAACCTGGATAACATAGCATGCCTCATGTCTACAAAAAATTTTTAAAACTTAGCCATAAACGGTGGCATACAACTGCAATCTCAGCTACTCAGAAGACTGAGGCAGAACAGAAGTATTGCCTGAGCCCAGGTCGAGGCTGCAGTGAGTCATAATTCTGCCACTCCAGTCCTGCCTGGGTGAGAGGGTGAGACCCCCGACTCAAAAAAAAAAGAAAAAAGAAAAGAAAAACCCACTTTGGCGCGGCATGTTGAAACATTGTTGAGTGTATTATTCTGACAATAATTAAAATTGATTTTGACAGTGGATATAAAGTGAATATAAAATTAGTACTAGTTTGATGTTGGACATAAAGCTAGAAGCGTAACACATCCACGTAGAGTTTCAGAAAAATAAAGATCAGGTTCTCTTCTTCATTTATGTATAGAGAAGTATTTGAATAATAGTTCAAGAAAGAAAGAGTTTCTGAAAGGTGAAAGTTTTCTAAACAATTGTGTTTAGGATTATTATTATTTTTATGATGTGCTCCAGTCTGATTATGGGGGAGACTCAAAGTCTACATTGCTATATTTCTTTCCTTTGTCAAGCAGTTATTTGAAATTTTTACTTTCCTAAGTAAAATTCCAACATGAAGATATTTTGTGGTAAAAATAATGTTGAAGACTGGATAAGAAGTAAAATGCCATGTTAGTGATTCTATACAATGGCAAGTATCACAGAAATCATGCAGATGGTTTCTCATTTCCAGTTATAAGTATCTGCAAGTGACTCCAAAGGCCCTGCCATGTGCTTCTTCTCTGGCTGAAGGAGGTTTCTATGTAGGAGTGACCTACGAGGACCCCTCCACTTTATTCTGGATCTCAATGTGATTTTCTCCCTTAGTTTCTGTCTTCTGGCCTTTACAAAATTTCGTGTGAGTAGACTTAGGTGATTTCTCTAATTGCAAATGGAACAAAAAAGAAATCCAACTGAAGAGTTATTTCTGTTGGCAACCAGGTTTTAGAAATGGAAAATTTTAAGTAAAAAATGTGAATTGTACAGACACTTATACATATGCGCATGTATATTTGTGTGTGTATGTGTATATATTATGTATTAAATATATTTACATATAAATATATATGTATATATACATATATTTAGATAGTACTCCAGTAAGTCTAAAATTCTTCCTAAACTCATATATAAAACACGTATAAGATGATTTGAACATTCATTTGATGAAAGAAGATACTCATAGAAAACATAAAACTCTCGTGAAAACATGATTATGAATGAATAGAGAAGTCATTCCTTGCTCATAATTTCAAAAGAATAATTAAAATGGAAGAATCTTCTAGCAGAGATAAATGAAATAGGACATAAAAATATGTATATGCTAGGAGATGAAGTCTTGTCAAGCATAAATATTTAAGGATAAGCATTTCAAACGTAGTGGCTAAGTGCAGCGTTTCATGCCTGTAATTCCAGCACTTTGGGAGGCAGAGGCGAGAGGATTGACCCAGTGTTCGAGACCAGCCTGGGCAACTTGGTGATACCTAGTCTTTACAATAAATTAAAAAAATAACTGGGTGTGGTGGCATATACCTGCAGTTCCAGCTACTTGGAAAGCTGAGGCAGAAGGATCACCTGAGCCCTGAAAGTTGAGGCTCTGGTGACCGTGAGCATGCCACTGCACTCCAGTTTGGGGAACAGAGCCAGATTCTAGCTTAAAAAAGAAAAAAAAAAAAAAAGAGCAGTCCAAATTATGTCTACCGCTAATATGAACACAATTTAGGTTAAAACAACAACAACAAAAAACTTGTAGCTGAGTTTCGTGGCTCACATTTGTAATTCTAGTCTCTTGAGAGGCCAAAAAAAAATCTTAGAACACAGAAATGATTCTTTCTTTATAAAATCTCAAAAGGAGCCAGGCTCGGTGGCTCAGCCTATAATCCCGCACCTTTGAGAGGCTGAAGTGAGTGGATTGCCTGAGCCCGCAGGTTTGAGACCCGCCTGGGCAGCGAGACCTCATCTCTACAATAAATCAAAAAATCAGCCGGGCATGGTAGCACATGCCTGTAATTCCGATTACTTGGAAGGCTGAGGCGGAATGATCACGGGAGCCCAGCAGGTCGAGGCTGCAGTGGCCGGGAGCGGCCACTGTACTCCAGTCTGGGCGACAGAGTGAGACTCCAACTCAAAAAAAAAAAAATCTCAAAAGGAGAAAAACCCCATAGGACTTCATTGGATCTTTTTAACCTAGGCTAATCTGCTCACTAGCTTTTTTATTTTTTTCTGAGATAGCTAATCTTTGAAATGCAGAACATACTTTGGGTAGTATGGTCATTTTAACAGTATTGATTCTTACAGTCCATGAACATGGGATGTTTTTCCATTTTTTTGTGTCATCTATAATTTCTTTCATCAATGCTTTGTAGTTATCCTTGTAGAGATATTTCACTTCCTTAGTTAGGAGTTTCCTAGGTATTTTATTTTTATGTGGCTACTGTGAATGGGATTGAGGTCTTGATTTGGTTCTTGGTTTGAGCGTTGTTTGTATTTAGGAATGCTACCAATTTTTGTACTTTGATTTTGCATCCTGAGACATTGCTGAAGTCATGTTTCAGGTCTAGAAGTTTCTTGGGAGAGGCTTAGAGTTCTCTAGGTATACGATCACATCAACTTTGAACAGGGATAGTTTGACTTCCTCCTTGGCAACTTGGATTCCTTTTATTTCTTTCTCTTGCTGGATTATTCTCGATAGGAGTTCCAGTATGATGTTGAATAAGAGTGGTGGGAGTGGGTTTTCCTGTCTTGTTCTTGTTCTGAGCTGCAAAGTTTTCAATCATTGCTAGTTAAATATGCTATTGGCTACTGATTTTTCATATATGGCTGTTATTATCTTGAGATATGTTCCTTCAATGCCCAGTTTGTTGATGGTTTTTATTATAAAGGATGTTGGATTTTGTCAGATGCCTTCCTGAATCTGTTAAGATAATGTTTTTTAATTTTGGGTTCTGTTTATGTTATGTATGGATATTGATTTGTGGCTAGAGAAACATCCTTGCATCCCTGGCATAAAACCCACTAATTTGTGATGAATACTTTTTTTGGGTATCCTATTGAATTCAGTTTGTTAGTATCCTAATCAAAATACCAATTTCATTCTTTCAATAATTAGAAAAAAATTCTTAATGTTTGTATGGAATAAAGAGCCCGAATAACCAATGAAATTCTAAGCTAAAAGAACAATAGTAGAGGTACATTGCCTGACTTCAAATTATACTATAAGTTTATAGTAACTAAAACAACATGTTACTGGTACAAGAATTAATAGATTGACCAATGGAACAGAATAAAGAACCCAGAAATAAAACCACATTCCTACAACCAATTAATCTTTGACAAAACTGGCAAAAGTAAACAATGGGGAAAGGGCAGCCTAATCAATAAATGGTGCTGGGAAAATTGGCTAGCCATATGCAGAAGAATGAAACTGGACCCCTAGCTCTCATCATATAAAAAAATTAACTCAAGATGGATCAGAGGCTTAAATGTAAGACCTGAAACCATAGACTATGTTCATGTAATGAACATTCATGTGTATCCCCTGAATCTAAAAAAACAAACAAAAAAAAACAAATGCAGAATATGCAACTATTTGTGTGTGTGTGTGTGTGTGTGTGTGTGTGTGTGCATGCACTCACGTGCAGTTCATCAGGTCTCCAAAGTAAAACACACAGAAAGGCCTTCAAGTGACTGAATTAAAAGAATTTTTAAAAAATCCACATTCGAAGGAAAACAAACAACAAACATACCTATCAATTTTCATTTTCACAATGTCATTTATCTATATTTTAATGAACAGAAGATAAGCAACAACAATTTGCCAATTCTACAACATGAGAAAAACATGATGTTTATCAAGTGTTTGGAAACATGCGATATTTTGGCCAATTTTTTCCAAATATAGAATTTGAAATGTATATCTAAATCACATCTAGAATTTCCAGTAGAATTAGATGTAAAAATGAACAAAGATTGACTGCTTGTTTCTACAACAGGTAAGTACCTTAAAAATAGTAGTTTTATTGTTTTTTGATGACTGGATGATAGGCTTTGTTCAGTGTTTCATCTCTTGTTTAGAAAAGAATAGGTGAACAAATTGGCCACAGATAATTTACTTCATGAGTATTGATAATCTTTTATTGGGATAGTAGTTCTCAGGTGAACAACTCCAGGTATGGATGTTTTATTCATTTATTCTCAATATTTTTTCCATTGACAATTAGATGTATATAACAAAAATGTGAATCTTTAGATATGTTTTTAAAATCTCTTCTTTTTAAAATTTACAAATGTACTCTTACTATCCTTTATGAAATTTGATTTATTTTAAATGCTAAACATTTTCAGTTATATGTTGCAATTACTATAATTATTAAACATTAATAATGAGCAGCATCATGGCGAATATTTTTCAAGGATCAGTAAAATCAGTAAAGGTAAAACGACTATAGGGAAAGTGGTAAATTTTAGAAAAAAATAGCGATTTTCAATCCATGTAAAATGTGGAAGTTATAATTGAACCATGTGAGCATGGCTTCATTATTTGTGGGTTTTTTTCCCATTATTTTAATTTCTATTAAATATCCTCAACTAGGGATCAGAAAAAATAAATTTGGCTGTTTCACACAAATTCTTACCTTATTTTTAAACTATAATTCCAGAAGTCTATAATTATTGAAATTTGACACATATCTCATAATTTACATTTAATTTTCTTCCTTTTTTTTTCCTTTAAGATTTGATTTACTTGAATTTGTCTTCATTACTTTTCAAGGTATCATTCAATACACTGTTAATTTAGTGTAGATGAAATGTATATTTTTAATATATTGTTGTGTTTTATTATTTAAATACAATTTTTAAGGTAATGTGTAGACATTTGTATTCCCAATTACTTATAAAACAAGAGCTTTTACTATTAGACTCAAGTATTGTAGGGATGTGAGCATGTGCGTGTGTGTGCATGTGTGTGTATGTATTATAAGTATATACCTTATGTATTACACATATAAATATCATATATGTACATAAATATATGATATGCACATACATAAATACACAAACAAACAGAAATATTCTACCTAGATTACTAACTGTGACTTCTTAATCATATCATGTAACGTGGATAGGTAGAGAGACTGTAACGTAAGAAAATAATTAAGTATTCATTAATTCTGTGTGTGTATGGCTTCTGAAATTATCTTTAAAAGTGACACTTATGCATCCCAAACTATCTGAGTTAGTTTGTTTTACTCCATTCAGTCATGCAGCACTTCTGTTTAAACACTAATGATAAAGTATTTACTCATCTTCAATTTTCACATCTCTGCAACAGTTATTTTTCTTCTGTTCTGTTCTTGAGTTGTTTTCATTCAATGATGCTATTAGGTAAACAGTGTAAACTTCTTTTTGGTTATCTAATTCTAGGACATTTCAAAATGAACAGAATAATCAGATGGTACTTAATATCCAAACAAGTATTATAAAACTCTCTTTCTTGTCTAAAAATCCTTTTTCATTGTCATCAAACTCCTTATATTGATTATCTTAAACGAGGAAGTAAGTGAACTTATATTTTGAGTGTTTTGACATTGTAAAAAGGTTAATTCCAGGTCATAACAATAAAATTATATTTGGAGAAATATAGGAATTGTTTAGTTTTAGTTACATACAGATAGACAGGATAAAACTAAAACTTTGGTGACATTAATGAATCTTTATGTTTCTCAGTCAGAATATGTATTTAATTGTTAAAATTCTGCATTATATTATTCTTAACTCTAGTGAAGCTATAATTTTAGTAGTAAGTACATCAAGTAACTTTAAGAAATATATTTCCGGCTGGACTCAGTGGCTCAACCTGTAATCCCAGCACTTTGGGAGGCCGAGGTGAGTGGATTGCCTGAGCCCGTGCGTTTGAGACCCACCTGGCCAACTTGGTGAGACCTCATCTCTACAATAAATCAAAAATTAGCCAGGCATGGTAGTGAGCACCTGTAGTTCCAGCTACTTGGAAGGCTGAGGTGGAAGGATGGCCGGAGCCCAGTAGGTCGAGGCTACAGTGGCTGGGAGCGGCCACTGCACCCCAGTTTGGGTGACAGAGTGAGACTCCAACTCACAAAAAAAAAAAACATTGAAATATATTTCATGATGTAGATTTATCTTCAATTTTATAAAATGACCTTTCCAGTACACTTCTGTATTACAGAAAGCAGCCACAGATAATTTAAGACCAGAATTAGAATACTATACTGATAAGAAGTTGGTCTATTAAGGATAATGATAATAAACAACAAATATATTTCAGATTATTTTATATGTAAGTGAAACAAAATACCAGGAATGTTATCATATTTCCTTCAAAATAAACTTGCCAGGTATTATTCTTCAAAATTTACATAAAAGATTCTACAGTTTGATAAATATGAGCAATCTGGTGACAGCCTCACAGTTGGTAAGGACTTGGAATTTGAAATCACATCTGTCAGTTTCTAGATTCAAATTCTTAACTTAAATGTGCAATCTTCTGTTTGTCAAGCATTTGCTTTGCATTCCATAGAAAAAATATCTTATAAAATTAATCACCCCATTTGTGAAATGAAAACTGGTAGAGAACAAAATAATTACTGTATCTTAGTCCAAATGTTCTCTTTTTCATGTTTTCCCTTTTTCCCCTAAGATACAGATGTTAAAAGAAATAATGTATTAATGTAAATTACTTGTGAAACTATCTGAAAATTTTTTCATACTTGTTTTATGTTTAATTTCAAAAAGACAAACATTGTTACCTTTTTACAACCTATCAGCAAGTCAATTAGTATCATTTCTTACAAAATACCTATTTAGTGTTAGTCACATTGTGTAGCTTCTTTGGAAATCTATGCTTTAAATTTGAAAATGTAACTCTAGAAATCAAGACATAGTTCAATTAAATATCATATAAAATATCATTTGGGGATATATAATGCAGTGTGTTTTAAGTGTAAATCCATGAATAAAAACAATGATACAAAGGCATACATTTTTGCATTTTGCTTATGCTATGAACAGTTCAATAAAACAACTGAAAACTTAAAAATTAATACCATTTAAAGGAAAAGTTGAGCAAAACTTCTGTGAGACTGTCTCTCATTTTTTACAACACATAGTTGTAAAAAGTAAATGGCACAAATTCCCCAAATGAGATTTATCACAAGGAAGAAGAAAACATAGAATTTAGCTTAATCTTTAATTCAATCAAATCATGTGGAACAAATATTAAACTCAAGTTAATATTTAACTTTTGTCAAATGAAAATACTATAGAAAAATAGGTGATACTGTAGCTGTTGAAATCTACTTGTATCATACTTTCATTTAAATAGTCACATAAAAGAAATATATTTTTACACATGGGCAAATGTGCCAGATTAATTTATCTTACCACCTATGTGAGTGTATAATAAGTATATAAAACTTTTGCTGCTTTTGTTGGTTATAAGAGTTTTATTTCTTTTTTTATAACTTGTAATTTTTTTATTTTAAAATTGTGGGATACAATTCAGGGTTAGGTATACAAATATTCATTATGCAGGAGCCTTTGTTGATGAGGTATGCCCCTCTTCCCCAGGCAGATTCCGACTACTGCCAATCCCACCTCCCCCACCACAGTTTGCTGCTACTGTCAATCCTTTTCTTAGAGTACTACAAAAGCTGTTCAAGGTCCACTTATGAGTGAGAGAACATATGATACTCAGTTCTTTGTTTCTGTGAAACATCACTCAGAGTTATAGACTTTAAGTCCAACCAGGTTGCTGCAAAGTTCGTGGTTTTGCTCTCCTTTATGACTGTGTAATGTTCCATTGTGAATATGAACCACATTTTAAAAAATCTGGTCCTCTATTGATGGGCAGTATGGTTGGTTCCATGTTCTTTCTACTGTGAACAATGCTGCAATAAACATACGTGTGCAGGTATCTTTTTTATAGAGTGATTTGAGTTCTTCCAGGCATATTGCTAGTAGGGGGATTGCAGGGTCATTTGGAAAGTTGATTTTTAGAACTTCTAGAAATCGCCACACTGTTTTCCACAGAGGCTGTACTAGTTTACACTCCCACCAACAGTGTAGAAGTGTTCCCTTTTCACCACATCCTCTTCAGCATCTGTTATTTTTTGTTATTGATGATGACCATTCTGATTGGAGTTAGATGGTATCTCAGTGTAGTTTTAATTTGCATTTCTTTGATGACTAGTGAGGCTGAGCATTTTTTCATGTATCTGTTGGCTGTTCATATGTCTTTTTTTGAGAACTGTCTATTCATAACTTTTGCTCACTTGTAATGGGGCTGTTTTTTCTTTTCAGCATGTTTGCATTCCTTGTAGATCCTAGATGTTAGGCCTTTGTCAGACATGGAGTTAGCAATTTTTTTCCCCCAATCTAGGGGCTGTCTCCCTGCTCTCTTGATGGTTTCTTTGGGTTTGCAGAAGCTTGCCAGTTTGATGAGGTCCCACTTGTCTATCTTATCTCTTATTGTATGGGCACTTGGGGTTTTGATCAGGAATTGGTTGTTAGTTCCAATTTCCATAGGAATATCTCCTGCACTTTCTAAGGTTCTTATAGTTTTAGGTTTTACATTTAGGTTTTTGATCCATTTATAGTTATTTTTTGTGTATGGGGATAAAAAGGATCTTGTTTTAATCTTCTGCCTGTGGTCAGCCAGTTTTCCCAGCACTGTTTACTGAATAGGTACTCTTCTCCCCAGTGGTTGGTAGTGGAGGCTTTGTCAAAGATGAGTTGGTTGAGAAATTGAGGTTTTGATTCCAGAATCCCTATCCTGTTCCAATGACCTATATGTCTGTCCTTGTACCAATACCAGGCTGTTTTGATTATTATATCTTTATAATAAAGTTTAAAGTCTGGGAACATGCTACCTCCTGCATTTTGTTTTGTTGTTGTTTGTTTTTTTGTTTTGTTCTTGTTTTTGTTGTTGTTGTTGTTACTTTTTTGCTGAGGATTGTTTTGGCAATTTGTGGTTGTTTATGTTTCCATATGAATTCCTGTGTTGCCATTTCCAGGTCTGAGAAGAATGCTGCTGATAATTTAATAGCTATTGCATTAAATTTGTAGATTCTCTTGGGTAAGATGGACATCTTAACTATGTTGATTCTTCCAATCCATGATCAAGGAATATTTTTCCACTTGTGTCATCTTTGATTTCTTTGAGTAGTGTTTTGTAGTTTTTATTGTAAAGGTCTTTCACATCTCTGGTTAGGAACATGTCAAATTATTTCATTTTTAGTGTGTGGCTATTGTGAAGGGGGTTGTGTTTTTATTGGTGTTGTATAGATATGTGACTGTCTTTTGCACATTTATTTTATAGCATGAGACTTTGCCAAAGTTCTTTATCAGTACAAGGAGATTTTTGACAGATTTTCTTGGGTTTTCAAGGTATAGCATCATGTTGTCAGCAAAGAGGATAACTTGACTTCCTGTTTTCCTGTTTGGATACCCCTGATATCCTTCTCTTTTCTGATTGCTCTAGCTAGAACTTCCAAAGCTATGTTGAAAAGGAGAGGTGAGAGTGGGCATCCTTGTCTTCCACTTTTCAGGGGAATATGGTTCTAATTTCTTTCTGTTTAGCAGTTGCTGGCTGTGGGTTTTTCATAGATGGCTCTTAGTATTTTGAGGTATGCTCCATCTAAGCCTAGATGTTTGAGGGTTTTTATCAAGAATGGGTGCTGGATTTTATCAAAAGTTTTTTCTCCATCTAATTATATAATCATAGGAAGTTTTTGTTTTTACATCTGTTGATGTATTTAATTATATTTATGGTCTTATGAATGTTGAACCAGCCCTGCATCCTGGGGATAAAGCCTACTTAGTCATGGTGGATGATTTTTGAGATGTGTTGTTAGATCAGGTTTGCTAAGACCTTGTTGAGGATTTTAGCATCCGTGATCATTAAGGATATTGGCCTGTAATTCTCTCTCTTTTTTGGATCTTTACCTGGTTTGGGTGTCAATGTGATGTTAGCTTCATAAATTGATTTGAGGAGAGTTCTGTCTTTTTCAGTTGCCTGGAATACTTTCAATAGAATTGGTATCAGTTTCTCCTTGTATGTTTTCTAGAATTCTGCTGGAAGCCATCTGGTCTAGGGCTTTTTTTTTTTTTTGTAGGTAGTTTTCTTATGACATAGTCAATTTCCTGGATTGTTATTGGTCTATTTAGGGTCTTGATTTCTCTTGTTTCAACCTGTGGTGGTTGTGTAATATAAGAAAGTCCTCTATTTCATTTAGATTTCAAGTTTGCTCCCATCAAGTATATATAGTAGTCTTTAATAAACTTTTGTATTTCTTCAGGATCAGTTGTGACTTGAACTTTTCTATTTCTGATTGTGTTTATTGGGCCTTTTGCTCTCTTTTTCTTGGTCATTCTAGCTAGTGGTACATCAATCTTGTTAGTTCTTTCAAAGAGTCAGATTTTTGTGTCATGGGATTTTTGTATTATCTTTTTCTTCTATGTCCCACATTTGAGCTTTTATTTTGGTGACTAGGATTCTTCTGTTGAAGTTAGGGTTTTAGTGATCTTGTTTTTATAGCTTCCTAAGGTGATTTGTAAGGCTGGTAATTTGTGATCTTCTATTTTCCTAATGTGTGTTTGTAGAGATATGAATTCCCCTCTTAGTTCTGATTTCATGGCATCTCAGAGATTTTGGAAGATGTTGCTTTGTTTTCAGGTATCTTTTAATCTCTGTTTTGATGTTCATGTTGACCCAAGAGTTATTTAGCATCATGCCATTTAGTGTCCATGTCTTTGTGGGTTTGGGGGGAACTTTGTTGATGTTGATATTTATTTTTATTCCACTGTGGTCTGAGAAGGTGCATGGCAGTATTTATATCTTATGGAATTTGCTTATGCTTGATTTATGGCCAAGAATGTGATCAATCTTAGAGTACATTCCATGTCTAGATGATCTGTCTAGGGTTGTGAGTGGGATATTTAAATCCCCAGCTATTATAGTGTTAGAGTCAATATTTTTTTAAGTTTACCTAGAAGCTGCTTCATGAAAGTTGGAGCTCCTATGTTGGGTGCATATTTGTTTAAGACGTATTATTTCTTGTTGATGGATTGAAACTTTTGTCATTATTTAGTGGACCTTCATTATCTTTTCAAATTTTTGGTAACTTAAAGGGTATTTTGTCTAATATTAAGATAATGACTCCTGCTTGCCTTTGTGTTCTGTTCACCTGAAATTTTGCTTCCCATTCTCTTACCTTGAAACTGTGAGTGACCTTCTGTGGAGTCTTGTGGAGACAATATATTGTTGTCTCATAATATTTTATCCATTTTGCCATTCTATGTCTTTTCAGTGGTGCATTTAGTCCATTCACATTCAGGCTTATTATTGAGATGTGAGAGTTTATCCCTGTCATGAAGTGCTTACAGAGTTTGTTGCTGCTGCTGTTTGTTTGTTTTCTTTCTTTTGACTTTTGGATTGATTCAAGTGTGTTTTTAATCTTTTTCTTTCATTCTTGTGAAGGGTATTGTCATTCTTTTATTTCCCCCTTCTTCTGTGTTTAATACTTTCTTAAGTGTTTCTTGTAGATCGGTCTGGAGGCAGAGTAAGTACTTAGGGATTGAATGTCTAAGAAAGATTTCAATTCTCCATCATGGAAGAAGCTTTGCTTAGCTGGGTAGGTAATTTTGGTTGAAATTATTTATCTTTGAGAACTTTGAAGATTGGGCTCTAAGCTCTCCTAGTCTGATATATTTCTGTAGATAAATCTGCGGCTATTCTAATGGTCTTTCCCAGTCGGTAGTCTGATTTTTTTCTCTTGCTGCCTTTAGGATTTTTTCTTTTATATCTACTTTGTGTAGGTGAATTACTGTGTGTCTAGGAGTTGGACTTCTCATTTGTTGTCTCTCAGGGGTTTTCTGAATCTCTTGTGTTTGAATGATCACATCACTGATGAGATGAGGGAAATTTTCTTGAATAATTTCATGTAATGTTTATTCCAGGGTAGTCTCTGTCTCTCTACCTGCCTGAAGAATCCCATTTAATCTTAGGCTTGACCTCTTGAAATAATTGTTCAATCTTTTGAAGGTTTTGTTCTATCTTCTTAAGCTTCTTTTCTATGTTAGCTGTTTGGGTTAGTTCCATATTTTGGTCCTTAAGCTCTGATATTCATTCTTCTGCTTGACTGAGTCTACTTTCCATGCTTACAAGTTTGTTATTTATTTCATTCACTGTATTCTTTATTGCTGTTATCTCACGTATCAACTCCTTCATTCTTTCCTCTTATCTCGCCTCGATTCCATTTATTCTCTCTATTAATGTCTTGACATCTGGGTTTGTGACTTGAGACCAGTCATTCTGGAGATTCTTCAGTGTTCTCATTCCAAAGTCTGTATTCTCAGTGTCTGACCTCCCATGGTCTTCCGGAGACCCATATTCTTCTTTTGGTTTTTCTTCATTTGTGTAGATTCCCCACCCCATTTTTAACTTCTTCTTTGATTCTGTTGTTCAGGGATTGGGGGATAGTTTTTACTTCTGTTTGATCAATCTCCTATTCTTCCTTATGTGGAATCTCTAGCTTTGTTCAATTCTGAAGCTGGACTGTGAGTGGGAGGCTGTACTTTTTTGCAGTTTTGAGATTTAATTGAGGGGGAGCTGTAATTCATTAACTATCTGCAGATCCATTAGCTACTGTCAGGTGTTTTGTCTCCCTGGAACCCACTTCCCACTGTTTTACAATCTGTCCATGCAGTAGGTATATAGGTTTGCCCCCTAAAAGCAAAATGAGGCAAGAAAAAGAAAAATGATGGAAAAAGGAAGGAGAGGGACAAGAGGAAGGTGGAGAGACAGAAGAATAAGAGAGAAATCAGATAGGTGTACCAACTAACAAATGAAGAGACATAAACAAAGACAGAAAAGATTAAAAACCAAAAACCTACAGGCACTTATACAAGCACACAAAATGACAAAAATTCCCCACCGATGTTCTGTCTCTCAAAAATACACATATACAAACAGGAAGTAAAAAATAAAAACCAATAAAATAACAGAGACAAAGCAAGTATGAAAGCTTAATCAAAAACAGAAAGAATGAAAGAAGAAGACATTTTTTAAAAAAACAAGAAACTAAAACAAAAAACAAGCAAACAAAAACCCAAGCAGAACAAACAAACAAAACTAGCTCTGAGGTAGTTCCTGTAACTTCAACTTCCTTTCAGCTCTGGTCTCCAGCCCCTCCCCTTCTGCTCTCAGTGCAGGCTGATAGGGTTGCTCTCAGTGTCTGTCAGATGCCCCATGGACTATTGTGGGAAAAGGGTGGATCAGATATCAGTCTGCTGCTGTCAAGTCTCCCACTCAGATCTGATATGTATGTGCCTGTTCCAGCATGGGAAAGGGGTGTCTGTCTCTCTGAATTTGATAACCTCTAGGTCCCAGGTTGGAGAGTGAGTAGAGTTGGATGGACTAATGCAGGTCTCTGCCTGGTCCTGGGACAGAAAAAATGACCCTGGCAGGAGTTTCCTCATCAGTGATGGGGCTCCTCTCCAGCTTTCTCTGACTTCTCTCTCCACGGATCCTGGGTTCTAACCACTTTGCTGTCACAGGTGATGGTGTGGGTTTGGCTTCAGGTGATGAGTATCAGTAGCATTCAGCAAGCTTTTCTCAGGAAAGCCCTGAGAACAACAAATAATCCTGCATGCCAGCAGTTCCAATATCAGGGCAGTGGAGGGTTGCAGTCACTTCTGGAGGAGAGCTCTGGGTGTATCACCCTGAGTCTCTCCTCAGCTGGATTTTCACTCACCCACTGGCACACACCCAATCACACAGGTAGTCTTTATGGACACTCACTTTTGTGGAGAGTCTCACAGTCTGATTTGTCCCATCACAATCTTGCCAGAAATCCCCTATTTTTTCTTCTATTTTTTGTAGAAATGAGATCTTGCTATGTTGTCCAGGCTAGTCTTGAACGCCTGAGCTCAAGTTGCTTTTTTTTTAAAAAAAAAAAAAAAAAAGGAAAGGCTAAGTTAAGGTTATGGAGAAAAAGTAATTCAACCCCATCATCAAACCAAAATTCTCACATATAACTGCCAATATAAACAGCTAGTAATTACTGTTTGTCCCTTGATCTAAATGGTATACACCCACACACTCAATTTCCTATTTTGTAGCACAATTGAAAAGTCTAATGGACATGCAAACATGACCAGTATAGAATAATTCCTATTTCTGAGAAATGTTGAATTGTTGCAAAATTGCAGTACAGTAGAATATTAAAATATGTTTTAAAATTCTATTTATAGTATATTAATAATTAATTACAAGCCATATTTTCATATTTAACCACATAATTATTTTAGTTAGTTTGACAATTTATTTTACCTAGAAATATGATATTAATTTTTCACAAAAGCCTACATTGTAATAAATAACTTTCTGAGTCACTCCATTTTAATGTTTCTGTTTGGCTGACAGGTTTCTCTGCTTCTGACAGTTCATTTCTCTAGGATCAACAGCTTGTAGGAAAAAAGAACATTATTCTTTCTGCACTATCAGGTGTGCAAGTAAGATGTCAAATGCAGTGAACATTTCTCTACCCTTAATCTGCTTCTTAACAATTTGAATGTTAAGTCGTATAAATATTCCTTGGATTATTATTTTACTACCAAAGTGATCACTCAATTATATACTTAGCCTCTGAGCTCTACACAATTTTATAGAGGTGCCTCATTTAAAAAATATTTTAGTTGGTATTTCTGTATGTATTTTGACAAAATAGATATTTGTTGACCACAATACCATTTCCTCATTTGTTAGCCACAATACCAAATATTATTAGCAATGATTCCTTAAAAACTAATATTAGGTAATATTTAAAGTTCCTCAATTGTCTCAAAATATATTTTACTTTTGTTGATTTTATCAATAAATTAATTATGATGCAATGTTTTCAAGCATAAGTTTTTTTGAAAAATTATTCACTCTAGCTGGGTCAGAACACCAGTGTTTCTCAGCACCGTATTGCCTCTGAAATCTTTGTTCATTCCTCACCCAATAGCAACTGTTCTTTGCTATTCTTGTTTGAGTTTGTCTTTCAATACGTTCAGTCTCCCTTTGAAGATGTGAGATGTAGAATTCCACTCAGAGAACCTAAGAAGATTACTAGGGCTCTTTCTCTGCCATTCCCTCTTCTATGGACTCTACCCCACAAATTCCAGCCACCTTAGAAAAGCAATCACTCTTCACTTGAACTCACTTTCCTGCACAGCAATTTAGGTGAGAAACCACATCACGGAGGCTAATGCAAACATGAGGCAAACACTTTAGATTCTTTTTGAGGTTGATTTTTTTATTATTTACTATAAAATGTCTACATCTGAGGTTATACATTTTTTAAAAATGTCTTTTGTTTTCTTTTAGATTCAGGAATAACCTGTACAGATCTGTTATGTGACTATATTGTGTGTTGCTGAGGTTTGGGTTTCTATTGAACCCATCCTCAAATAGTAAACAATGTATCCAGCAGACTTGTAGAAAAATCTTTGTCCTCTTCCTTAATTCTGTCTTTAGAGTTCTCAGTGTCTATTGTTTCCACCTTTGTGTCCCTGTGTACCCAGTTTTTAGCTCCCATTTATAAAGTGAGACCATGCAGTATTTGATTTTCTCTTTCTGTGTTGATTCTCTTAGGATAATGACTTCCAGTTGTATCCAACTGGAAGTAATACTAAACAAAAACAAACACAAAACACAAGCAAACAAAGACAAAGCTGGAGATATTACTTCACTTTAAACTATATTACAAGGCTACAGTAAAAAAATAGCATGGTAGTGGTACAATAAAAAAGACACACATAAACCAATGGAACAGAACTGAGGACCCAGAAATAAAACCAAATACCTACAACAGATTTTTGAAAATGTCAACAAACATAAACAATGAAGAAAGGATACCTTATTCAATAAACGATGTTGGAAAAACTGGATAACCATATGTAGGAGAGTAAAACTGAATCCTTACCTTTTACCATACATGAAGATTAATTCAAGTTAGATTAAATAGTTAATTGTAATACTGCAAGTTATAAAATTCTAGAAGTAAACTTAAAAAATGCTCTTCTGGATATTGGATTTAGCAAAGAAAGTTATCACCAAGACCTCAAAAGCAAATACAACGAAAACAAATATTGACAATTGGGACCTAATTAAACTAAAGAGCTTCTGCACAGCAAAAAAACAAAACAAAACGTGATTTTATTTTTTTAAGGCTACACAGTATTTCATGGTGGGTATGCACCACATTTTCTACATCCAATCCACTATTGATAGGCCACTAGGTTGATTCTAGGCCTTTGCTATTGCAAATTGTACTGTAACAAATATATGAGTACTGGTCTTTTCGAAAAAATTATTTCTTTTCCTTTGGGTAAATTCCCAGTAATGAGATTGTTGCACCAATTGGTAAATGCATTTTTAGTTCTTTAAGAAATCTCCAAATTGCTTTCCACAGGGGCAGAACTAATTTACATTCCCACCAAGAGTATATGAATGTTCTCTTTTATCAGCAACCTTACCAATGTCTACTATTTTTTGACTTTTTAATAGTAGCCATTTTGACTGGTGTAAGATGGCATTTAATTGTCATTTTGATGTTCATTTTGCTGATGACTAATAATGTTGAACATTTTTTAGATGTTAATTGTCCCCTTATGAGTTTTCCTTTGAGAAGTGCCTGCTCATGTCCACTTTTTAATGGGATTATTAGATTTTTTCTTGTTGATTTAAGTTCATTATAGAGTCTGGATATTAGTTCTTTGTTGGATGCATAGTTTGCATATATTTTCTCTCATTATGTCGATAATGTTGATATTTTTGGTATTTTTGCTTTTTTTGTTTGTTTTGTTTTGTTTTGTTTTTGCTGTGCAGAAGCTATTTAGTTTAATCAGGTTCCAATTGTCAATATTTGTTTTTGTTGTATTTGCTTTTGAGGTCTTGGTGATAACTTTCTTTGCCAAATCCAGTATCCAGAAGAGCATTTCTTAAGTTTACTTCTAGAATTTTATAACTTGCAGTATTACAATTAACTATTTAATCTATCTTGAATTAATCTTTATGTATGGTAAAAGGTAAGGATCCAGTTTTACTCTCCTATATATGGTTATCCAGTTTTTCCAACATCATTTATTGAATAAGGTATCCTTTCTTCATTGCTTATGTTTGTTGACATTTTCAAAAATCTGTTGTAGGTATTTGGTTTTATTTCTGGGTCCTCTGTTCTGTTCCATTGGTTTATGTGTGTGTTTTTTTATTGTACCACTACCATGCTATTTTTTTACTGTAGCCTTGTAATATAGTTTGAAGTGAAGTAATATCTCCAGCTTTGTCTTTGTTTGTTTGTGTTTTGTGTTTGTTTTTGCTTAGTATTACTTTGACTATTTGGGCTTTTATTGGTTCCATACACATTCTAGAATAGTTTTATCTAATTCTGCTTTCTGACAATATGATTTTATATCTAGAAAATCCTAAGTATTCCTCCAAAAGACTCCTAGA
Organism: Carlito syrichta; assembly: GCF_000164805.1. Taxonomy (NCBI): domain Eukaryota; kingdom Metazoa; phylum Chordata; class Mammalia; order Primates; family Tarsiidae; genus Carlito; species Carlito syrichta. Next base: position 100,688 of record NW_007254866.1, on the reverse strand, counting down.
CCTGAATAACAACAATAATAGCCTCAGTTAAGTTTCAAGATACAAAATAAATGTATAAAAATTGGTAGCATTTTTACACACTAATAATATTCAAGATAAGAACCAAATCAAGAACACAGCTCCATTTATAATACACACACACGTGCGTGCACACACACACACACACACACACACACACACACACACATACAAATAAATAAAATACTTAGGAATACATTTAAATAAGGGAGTAAACGATCCTTAGAAAGAGAACTATGAAACTCTTTTAGTTAAAAGAAATCATAGATGACACAAACAAATGGAAAATCATTCTATGTTCATGGATTGGAAGAATATTTCGAAAATGTGCACACTGCTCAAATCAATCTATAGATTCATTGTGATTCCTACCAAATTTCCATTACCATTTCTCTCAGGATTTAAAACTAAACTATACTATTCTAAAAAGTCTTACTGTGTTTACTGTGCTTCTGAGGGGTAATATGCTCTCACTTTGCCTGTTCTGCCAGGCCCGGGAGTTTTCTATATATGTCAGTTTAGGGTATTTCTGTGGTTGCATCTAGCCAAAGGCCCACAATGCTGTATATTTGTATACAATTTACATACACACATGCATTAGATTTTCACCTATAATTTTTTTTTAATTTTTGTTTTACTAATGATAACTTTATTACTTGACAAGGACTAGTTTGGAAAGAATCAATTGTTAGTTATAATGCTCAAAGTACTTATATTTTAATTATTTCACACTATTACACTAGAGCCAAAATTAATAAAATCCATCAAAGAACATTAATGCAAATGAGTGATTGCAATTCTGGGCTCTTAGCCATGGACATGCAGATTAGTATTTGCAAGAAAATTTCATGAGCAAAACTACTGACTACTAATTTTTCACATTGTGAAATAAAGTAGTTTGATCTAGTTTTTTATGTCATAAATGCCATTAATGAATATCAAGGTTAAACAGTTGGATATGATGCTGGTTTGCCATAGCAGATTGAATAAACTAATATCCTTAATGGAAATCAAGTATAAAATAAACAATTATTTCAAACTTTCTACGTAACATATTATTATGAACAATAATACATGCATGCATATCATTCCTCTTGTTATGGGCTGAATTGCTTTTCCCCAAAAACTCATACATTAAAGCCCTAAACCCCAGTACCTCAGAATATGATTGTTTGTAGATACATCCTTTAAGTAGATAATTAAGTTCGAATCAAGCTATTTGGTTGGTTTCTAACACAATCTGCCTGCTTACCTTAACAAAAGAGGAGATTAGGAACTACAGATAGACACCAGATGCTTTCCTGAACAGAGATTACTACGTGAAGAAGCACCAAGAGGACAGGCATCTGCAAGTCAAAGAAAGATGTTGCAGAGAAAACCAATCCTGCCAGTTCCTTGATCTTGAACTTCCTACTTCCAGAACTGTAAGAAAATTGTTTAAGCTATTTAGTCCTTCCTTCCAAATTAATACATTGTCTCATATAGTTATTGAAAACTAGTATTAGGTTTTGTAGTAAGTAAATTTTTAAAAATAAAGAAATTTTAAAAAACCAATAAGATTACAATAGCTGTCTATTTTGATATACTGAAAATAATGAAAGACATAATACACCTGGAAATAGTAGTAAAATAGTTTGTGAGCTTTTAAGAATGCTGTGTTATACAGATCTTCTGCATCTCATCTCAACGCTTGTCCATTTAGTTTAACAAATATTGTCACATAGGTTTTAGAGGCCTGAAAAGTGAGTGAAATACTTGTCTTACTTATTCTGACTATAATATGATTTCCAAAGGCAATGAAAGAATCTCTTTGATGGTTTAAGAAAAGTTGAAGAGGGACATCAATTAAGAAAGTTTACACCTGGTATTTGGGAAACATTATTAAAAAATCTTTAAAAACTAAAATGCACATTGAACATAGTTTTCTGACAATGAATCTGTGCAGACAACTCCTACATGTTAATTACTTGTTAAAAGAGTACAAAAATCTCTATCCCTTCTTTTTCTCCCTGATTGCTACAAGATTATGGTTATAAATAAGGAGATAACATTATTAGGAAGCCATCGAAACTGTTAGGGTTGAAAAGGGCTACATTCTTAGCAACTATAGAAGAAAACAGATTAAAAAAACTTCCAAGTATTAAAAAACCACAAGGAGCAAAAAGTCTGTTGGAATGTTTTTTAAAAAGTGTGAATTGTTTTGAATTCATCAGGGCATACTCAATAATGCAACAATAGACTGCTAATTAATAAGGAAGGGATTAAAATTAATGAGTCCAAAATGGCTGAGCTACTGAAACTTCTTGCACAACTCGTTTTTTAATAAGAAAAATGAGAGAAACTTAGGTGATAATGACGACTTTGCAAAACTTGCTACTAACAAAACAGGAAGGGGAAATCTTGAATATTTTAACAAACATAAATCAGCAAATTTGGATGATCTGTTTCCAAGCACACAGAGCAAGTTTGTTACATAATTCTGCATCTATTTTTTCCAATCACTTAATTGACAATAATAAAGATGTAAATAGTAAATATGTAAAAAATCATGTCAACACATCTATGTATGTCTAATTCCTTCAGTCATGTTAATTCCTTCTTTGGATTCGGTATGTCTTTCAAAGTATTAGGGTTTTTTCAGGCCTCAGAAAAGTGGGGGAACTTCTCTCTTCTCCAGTATAGTCAAAATTTCACTACTTAAAATAAAAGTGAAAATAACTTGTAATGAAATATCAGATGCTGATGAGAAAGAGACAAATGTTTCTGGTTGAGGACAATGAAGTGGTTTCTGTTTGCTGTTGTTGTTATTTTGCTTTGTTTTTTTTTAAAGTAGGATTTATTGAGAAGACAGAAAAGCTCCCACAGTGCAAGGGAACCCAAGGGGGTTGCCCTCTGTTTTTGTTATTTGTTATTTGTTTTTCTTTCTATGCACATAGCAAAGATCTACTTTCTGAAGAGATAATATGTCATCTGAAACTTCAAAAATGGGAAGGATCCAAATATATGAAGTCTTGGGGATAAGGTCATTTGAGAAAAAAGAGAAATCTTTGGAGTAAAAAACTTTTATGTTAAAAATGAAAGATGATCTTCTTGGCTAGAGTTAAGTGAATCTGAGTGACAATAATAGGAAATAAAAGAGATAATCAGGGTTAGATGATGAAAGGTCATGGTAAGAAATTTGAATAGAAAAGTGTAAAGTTAAATATAAGATTTAAGCATATAACCATCTTTAAATGAAAATCATTTCAGGTTATGCTTTCATGCAAAGAAAGTCCAGTGACTAAAGAGTTGTGTAAATATGGCAGAGTGGGTTTTATAAATGAGGCAAAACGGTGGAAACACACTAACAGATAGCAGCAAGAAAGCAACATAATAACTAACTTTAATCCCTATCTAGTAACCTAAGCAGAGCTGTAATGCGAAATTAGATGAATACCACTATAACTTTTGTCAAAAATTCTAATTAATACTTCTCAAAATATATAAATATTTCAGTAGATATTGTTTAAAGATAATGCTATTATTGTATCGTTTACTTTTAGCATCAAGATGGTTAGGTCAGCTGGGCATGGTGGCTCATGTCTGTAATCCCAGCACTTTGAGATGTGGAGGTGAGAGGACTGCCTGAACCAAGGGGTTTAAGACCAACCTGGGCAACTTGGCAAGTACTCATTTCTACAATTAAAAAAAAAAAGTAGCCAGGTGTAGTGGTGTGTGCCTGTAGTTCCAGCTACTTAGAAGGCTTAGAAGGTCGAGCTTGCAGTGGTCATATGTGTTTCAAACCTTGCTCTAAGAGTTATTATTCACAAAAATATTAACTCTGTAACTTTCATAGATAATCAGTATACTCTGACTCAATGTTGTAAGATAGTCTCTCTCTCTCTCTGTACATTATGCAGAATATTTTATATTGTTCCTTTTATCCTCTCAACTTCCTGTCTCATAAACATCAGAAATACCATTAATAGTATTTGGGGAATACATAACATAATGAAAAAGGCTTAAACAAGGAAGACTGCGATCTAGCACCAATACATTGCCTCTAACATTAAACAATTATCATAATACTATAAGAAATGGATTGGCAGTAGTGGAAAACTGCCTGGTGAAGGAGCTGGGGGCACATCTCATCAATAAGGGTTCCTGATCTCAAACCAGGTGAAGTGGGGACCAAAGTGAGGCCCAAACTTTACCTGTACAATGACCATTTGTATACCTAACCTTGAATTGTACCCCATATCTTTAAAATAAAAAATTTTTTTAAATGTCAAAATACAAAACAAAAACAAAAACAAAAGAAAGCCATTGACCATCAGAAACTTCATGGCTGAAACAAAAAAGTCATTATGGTACAAGAGAAATAGTAGAGCACTAGTAATCACAGAGGAATGTATTTTTTGTCTCCAAAATAGTAATTCTGTTCCTTACTATGTCTAAAAATGAAAATGATTATTTTATGCTTATAAATTATATTTTGTTAATCAGGATAGTAAAAATAGGAATGCATTCCATACATATTTCTGAGAGGACACAATAGCATGAGATAAAGTGCAATGTTACCTAAAAATGTATATATCTACATACAAAATTCTATTAATTTTATTGCAAATAAATGTGTTACAAATAGTTTACCATTTTTCATACATTGGAGATTTTTATCATTTAATTTTATTATTTTTGGTAGCAACAATGTTTATCTATGCTCTTTATATATATTAATTTATAGTTATAAAAAAATTCTCAACCAATTTTGTAGATAATTGATTACTTTCTCTCCATGGATTTCTTGGCCTTAATAATTTCACTGAAATTCTTCTTGTCACTTATCCAATAATTTTTTGAGTAATTATATGCATAGTATTGGAGTAGACACTGAGGGATGTTTATGCATATACATGAACTAGTTCTTACCTCACATATCATAAGGTAAGACTGAAATATAAAAAAAGGATGACTTAACAATACTGTGTGAATTATGGATATCAGGTTAAATTCAAGAAGGAGTAGGCATCTGGAATGGATGTTATATAAATTGGGTAGATGATATTTAGGATTAGGTGGCATTCCATTTAAAGAAAATAGTAAGGATAAACATGAAAGCACAAAGACGCAGAAAGCCAACAGCTGCATTTGGAGTAGGAAAAATGCACCAGATTTGCTCTTGCTGAACACAGGAATTAGTAAAAAAAAAAAAAAAAAAGACTGGAAAGAGGATTTTGGAGACTAGCCGAATGGTTTGGACTTTATTACAAAGTCAGAGAGGATGATGTGAAAAAAAAAAATTGGGAAGCGTTATGATCAAAGCAGTGTGTCTGGGAGATCTGTCTGAGACTGTGGTGCAGGACAGACTGTAGGAAGGGAAAGAGCAAAACTGGAGAGACACCTTAAAAGGTTTTTTTGGCACGTCAGGAACTCATGAGTGTCTAGACCAGGATGTGAACACTACAAATGAAAAATGAAAGGGTCTACATGAAAGATATATAAGTGAAGATTGTACAGTGCTTGGCAACTGATTGGATCTGAGACAGAAAGGAAGGCATCAGAAATAACTATTGATGTTGGATAACTAGAAATATGGACAAATAGAAACAAATTACTTCTGTAAGAAGTAAATATAAAAATAAAAATGAGAAGCATTACAGGCAAACAGCGTAAAAAAGATCGACTGATTCCCAATATTCCCTATTTTTATTATCTGAAAACTCACTTTGAAAGAATTCTGGATAATCAAACACATGGTCTAACTTTCTTATTTAATCTTTATTTTTTATCTTTTTTAGTGTATGACATATTTATATTCATTTTAAATACTCACATACCAAATTATATTTTAGCACAGTTTAGAGAAAAAACATCAAGATAAAAAAGATTGTAACTTTATTTTTAAAGTAATAACATAGCATACTGATGTAGAAATTAATGTGAAATAATATTAAAATGATCAATTTTCAACAAAAATGTAAGGCAACACCTAGAACTTATAAAAAAAATGTAGAGATTAAGGAGAGTTATCATTGCAATAAAATATCTTTATCAAAAAAATTGTCAATAAAAATATGACCGTGTGATAAGAAATAATACTGGAGCAAAGATACTGATATATTTTATAAATTAGCGAAAATCTTACATAATATAGAGAGTTATATTAAATATTATTCAATATTAAACAAAAGGCATACTTTCAGTGTCAATATATATTATAAAAATAATTGAAGTGGGCTTCAGCATAGAAAGACAAACAGAAATGTCAAGATAAGATAAAAATAAAGAAAATTAAATTTTCAATACTGCTAAGAACTGGGACAAAACAAGGATGTCCACTTTCACCAATTCTATCCAATACGGTATTGAAAATCTTGGTCAGAGCAATTGGCAAGAGAAAAAAATAAATAAATAAACAAAGGTATCTACATTGAAAAAGAGAAAGTTAAACTATCTTTGTTCCCTAGATATATAATCTTATTCTTAGAAAATCCTAATGACTCCTCAAAAGAAAAAGAGTCGGGCTCAGTGGTGGCTCAGCCTGTAATCCCAGCACTTTGGGAGACTGAGACAAGTGAATTGCCTGAACCCAAGGGTTAGAGACCAGCCCGGGCAACTTGGCAAGACCTCATCTCTACAGTAAATCAAAAAAATTAGCTGGTCATGGTAGCACACACCTGTAGCTATGGCTACTTGGAATGCTGAAGTGGAAGTCTCACCAGAGCCCAGCAGATTGACGCTGGGGTGGCCTGAGTGTGCCACTGCACTCCAACCTGGGCGACGGATTGAGACTCCAACTCAAAAAAAAAAAAAAAAAGCAAAACAAAAAAACAATAAAAAGCAAAAACCTCTTAGATTTAATTAATGAATTCATTAAAATTTCAGGATACAAAAATTAGTAGCTTTTCTAGACACCAAAGTCAACTTGAGAACCAAATCAAGGATGCAATTCCATTCATAATAAACTTCAAAACAAAACAAAACAAAAAAAACCCCTAAAGAATGTATTGAACCAAGGAGGTAAAAAAAATCTATTCAAGAAAAACTACAAAACACTTATTAAAAATAGTGTAGATGATACAAAAAAAATAGAAAAGCATCCCATGCTCATGAGTCAGAAAAATCTACATTATTAAAATGAAAATATTGTCTAAAGCAATACCCATATTCATATGCAATCACTTTCAAAATATCTACATCATATTGCACATAATTAGAATAAAATTCTAAAATTCATATGAAACCAAAAGAAAGCCCAAATTACCAAAGCAATTCTTAGTCAAAAAAACAAAGCTGACGGTATCACATTTACCTAACCTCAAATTGTACTACAAAATTATAGTAACAAAAACAACATAGTACTAGTATAAAAATAGACACATCAATCAATGAAACAAAATGAGAATTCAGAAACAAAGCCCCATATATACAAATATATAAAACTGATCTTTAACAAAGTCAACAAAAGCATACATTGGGAAAATGACGCCCTATTCAATACATTCTGCTAGGAAAATTGGACTGCCACATGCAGAAGAATAATACTGGACCTCTGTCAGGCAACCCTCTCAGGTCCCCTTCTGCTCTGGGAGCTTTGCTGTTCTCTCAATAAATCCTGCTTTCAAAAACAAAAACAAACAAACAAAAAAAAACTACACCTTTGTCTCTCACCATATACAATAATCAACTTAAAATATATTAAAGACATAAATGCAAGATCCAAAACAATCAAAACACAAGAAGAAAACCTAGGAAAAACTCCTCTGGACAGTCTAGGCAAATAATTCATAACTAAGACCTCAGAAGCAAATGCCACAAAAACAAAAATAGACAAAGCTAAAGTTAAAAAGCTTCTGCCCATTGAAAGAAATAACAGAGTGAACAGACAACCTGAGGACTGGGAGAAAATATTTGTAAACAATACCTACAACATTCTGGATTGACATTCAGAGTTTCAATGAAATCAAACAACTCAACAACAACACAATTGTCTCATTAATAAGTAGACGAAGTACTCGAAAAAACATTTTTCAAAAAAAGACATACAAATGGCCAAAAAGCATATACTATATTCAAAATTACAAATTATCAGAAATGTAAATCAAAGCCACCATCAAATACCATCTCATCCATCATAAAGGATAATATTTAAAAAATCAGTAACTTGGATGGATTTAGAGTCCATCATACTCAGTGATCTATCACAGGATCAAAGAACAGAGTACTACGTTCTTACTCATAAGCGGACCTTGAACAATTATCATTATACTATAATAAAGGGATTGGCAGTAGTAGGAAACTGCAGAGGTGGGGGGAGGGTGAAATTGGCAATTGAGGGAAACTGCCAGGGGAAGGATGGGTACTCCTCATCAACAAAGGTACAACTGCATAATGAACATTTGTATACCTAACCATGAATTGTACCCCACATCTTTATAATTTAAAAAAAAAAAAAAAAGACAGATGTTGGTGAGGATGTGATGGAAGAAGAATGCTCATATACTGCTGGTGGAAATGTAAACTCAAAAAACATCTATGGGAAACAGTATGAAGATTTCTCGAACAACTAAAAATAAAATCACAATTTAACCCAGCAATTCCACCATTGGGTCACAATCCAAAGGAAAACAAATCAATACATCAAAAATATACCTGTATTCATGTTTATTATAGCTCTATTCACAATAGCAAAGATGTGAAATCAACCTAAGTGTCCATCAACTGATGACTGGATAAAGAAACTGTGTTTTATATACACAATGGATTAGTTTTGAGCCATAAAGAAAGAATGGAATTGTGTCTTTTGCAACAGTATGAATAGAACTGGAGACCATGTTATCTTCAGGGAAACGAGTCTGAAAACGAAAGTCAAACATTACATGTTCTTGTTAGTGGGAGTTAAATAACATGGGTTTAGAGTGAAGCGTGGTAGTGTGGGAGCAGGGTGAAGAATGTGTAGTTACTTCATGAATATAATATGTAATGTACATTCTTCAGGTGACAATTGCACCAAAATCTAGACCTCACCATTAGGCAGTATACTGCAGCAACAAAAATGCACTTGTATCCCTTAAATTGACACAAAAAATATAAAAATAGCCATGATGCTTTTATGGTACATCTGTTAGTTAACTTGAAACTTGAAAAGTCTATGAAATTAAATAAAATACCTAGCTATTGTGAGATTATACAGTTTGAAGCCAAGTTGAAAACACTGGAGTTAAACATCTTAAAAAGCAAATATGTGAATGATAATTCCTTTATTCCTTTAGCAATAATAATTCTATAACCTTTGACTCATAGAGATTCATTTTAAAACAAGTGTGGTATTAAAATGTTTAAAGAAAATGAAGCTTTTAAAAATACAATAGAAATGGGATTGATACTGTTTTATCTCATTGTAACAGTTTGGATAAAAGAAAACAATTACATTATAGAAAGACAAATAACCTACGAAGGTGAAAATTACTTGGGAAACTTCAGCAATTTTTGAAATTGTACTTGTTACATTTAACAATATTTGAATTATTGCCTTTTGGTTTATTTTGAAATGTAATGTTATTTTATTTCTATGCTCATTTAACCTGTATTCTTTGACTAAACTTTAAATTAATTAGGGAAGTTATCTTGTTGAGTTAATTACACTTAAGAAGATGATACATTAAGTAGCAAGTAGAGAAGATAAAGAATTTTTTTTAAATGCCTTGCGTTTCAGAGGGAAGTGATACAATAAATCATGTAGGATAAGAATGTTTCTAGTAAAATTACCTGTATTGAAAAACTACAAGTTTATTATTAAAATGGATAAGTATGTAATGCATACTTCAAACTCCAAGTAATCAAATAATTATTAATATACATAGGAGTTTTCTCACAAATTGTTCTTTTTTCAATCAGACAATGCTCTGTAATCTTATGAAATAGTTTTTATTATTTCAATAAGCAAGGAGGATAGAGCTGTAAGCTTTATACTATAATATTTTGATTTTGATTTAAGGTGTACAAAGAAAAGATGAATATTAGAGTATTTGAGATATAATGAAATCATATTGAAATGAATGAATAAGAATGTCTGGAACTAAGAAAAAGAAAAAAATAGTTTAAAGTTGTGAGTAAGTGGTACGTTGTTACCTTAGATAATTTTTGCTGGGTTTCCATGTGAAAACACTGTCTGCAATCTTCTTTTACCCATTTTGTATGGCAAATTAATTTCATCTAGGTTAACAGCTATTGTGAGAGTGAAATGATTTTCACTAAACCTTTTCTGTCAGTGGCCTCTACTTCTCTCCTGCTTAAAATGTATAAATAGTTTTACAGTCTGTACATATTAGAAGTCTTATACAAAATCTATCTAGATTTAAAAATATATATATATATTCCTGTGCCATAAGAGTCAATGGTAAGGTAGAAATGAAAATGAATAAGTGAAAAAGCAGTAGGTATTACCCAACATTTGATTTTTATTAGGTTAGATTGAACAGTAAAATTGCTAATACTTTCCTGTCAAGATAAGTATTTTACATGATATTCAATGTTAATAACATTTGAAATGTATAATGCCTTCTGAAAGGGCATTATACGTAATAGAAATATTTTATTTAAGCACAATTGTAGTATTAAAGAAACAAAAACTAAAATGTTTTAAAAATAAAGTTTAAATGAAACGAAAGTAATAATCATACTGCATATCAGGGAAGAAATATAAGAACATGAATGTAAAGAGGACAAAGGAAAATTATGCTAGTAAAACAAAATGCTTTGAAAAGATGAGCTCAAAAGTAAAGAAAATAACTGTTCCAAAGTCAAGAGAAGGATAAATCATGTAGGATAGGCAACTGTCTAATAAAATAGTCTGTATTGACCATTCTGTACCACTTGATAACACAATGACATTCAAAGACATCTAACAATCTCTGTCAATTTGGTAACAGTAGTGCTATCTCTTTGGGAAACCAGATGTTCTGTTATCCCATGCTTGTTGATGCTGTTAAAAAAGCATTGCATAATTAGCAAGTGATGTCAGGAGGATAGAAGATTAGATGCTCCTAATTGCTTTTAGCCTTTACTCCAAAATCTGACTATTGCAATTTCTTGTATTAATACTCCTGAATATAATAACTCAGTCAATGTAACTATTTACCAACCTGTCACTGAGATCTAGGATGTCTTTATATGTTGTGTGTTTCTGCTATACCTAAGAGGAAACACAGAAGACCCGCCAGTGAAATTTTTTACCTCTGATATAAAAATACCAAGAAATCTTGGTGGCAAACGTGACATATTTACAGAGCAAGTATTGTTTTGTTTTTTTTCACTTAAAAGCAAGAGATTCTTTAATATATTCAAAGAATTTTTAAATAATTAATTCTATATTTATATATTTGCATATATTTAATTAAACAACTATCTAGATTATAAAAGAGAAGACAAAGAAATGTTAAGAGCCAGAAGTAAGGAAAATCTAACAGCAAAGTGAATCAAGAATGGCAAGACAAAGATATTTCAGCCTTATAAGTCAGTATTCATATAAGAGACATAATTCTGTGAGCAATCAACATAAAAATAGGGTTCTGTTCCTAAAGGACTTTTGATTTTTCAATGGTCAGTTTATGTGGGAATAGAAAAAGCGAATAATGTATCTGTGAAGGGCAGAAATATGAAGTTTTCCACTTTGACCTATAGTTTTCTTCCAGTGTTGATTTCCATTCCTGAAATCCTCACTGTGAGTGAGTAATGGGTCCAAACACATCTGTGTTAAATGCCCCAGAATCATTACACAGTGGCTGGTACTAAAAAAGTGAGGGAAAATAATATGTGCAAGAATTAAAGACAAGAGTATCTGAGCTAAATGTGGAGATTCATGTAGGTTTGGCTACTGGGAATTCAAGCCTATGTGCCCTTTGAATAAACCATATAGGTAAGAACATGGTGAGAATTTGGGGATTTTAAAATATAGTTCCTTTTATCTATCTAAACGTTTTTATTTACTCTAAGATACAATTTGTGAAGTTGAAATCTATATAAGAATAAATTAAAATCTAATAATTGCTCTAGATACCAATCAGGAATGTATTATAGCAATTACTGTAGAAGCAGAATGTTTAACCTTGAGGTCTGGGTTGAAGCATATAACTAACTGTAACTCATTAAGCATGATAAAGATAATTCATCATGAAGATGATTCATACAAATAATATTTTAAAGAATACTAGAGAAGTAAACAGAACTATCTATCTATCTATATATATATATTTTTTTTTTTTTATTTTTTGAGTTGGAGTCTCACTCTGTCGCACAGCCTGGAGTGCAGTGGCTGTTCCTGGCCATCGCAGCCTCACCTGCTGGGCTTCGCTGATCCTTCCACCTCAGCCTTCCGAGTAGCTGGAATTATACAGGCATGCGCTACCACGCCCGGCTGATTTTTTTTTTTTATTATTGTAGAGATGAGGTCTTACTGCCCAGGCGGGTTTAGTAATCTATATTTTAACCAAAATCAGAGTCGACATAATATAAAAATGAATATATTTATAAGAAGTCTTAGTATTCATAACTCCAGACTAATAATAACTAATAATAGTTACTATTAATTAATGCAACTAATAGTAGTTGCAGATTACTTTTGAGTCACTGCTTCATACCAAGACTCTCCTATGATTTTTAAAAGCAACATTTCAGTTAATTTACACATGGGCTTGTAACTCTGGTTATTTCTATTTCATAGATGGTCAAAATAAGCTATAAAGTTTGAGATGTTACTTAATTGTTGTACCATACTGCAACATATTGGGTTATTTTTTATAAAAATGGAAAGAGTGAAATAATTTTTAAGCCCTCTAATTTTGTAGGATTTTGGAGGATATTAAAATCAGTAATGCTTCCAAATCTGTTGGCAGATACCAGGAACTCAGCAATCAATAGCTATTTGTTATTCTTTATGAGCAGTTGCTATAAACATACCATATCTCTGTAGACATGCACTACATAACAACGTTTCAGTCAATGATAGACTGCATATACAATGGTGGTCCCATATGATTATAATGCCATATTTTTACTGCACCTTTTCTGCATTTAGATATATTTTGATACACACATCGTTACCATTGTGTTACAATTGCCTATGGTATTCAGTAAAATAACAAGTTGTACAGATCTACAGTTTAAGAGCAATAGGCTACATCTTATAGCCTAGGTGCATAGTAGGCTAGACCATCTAGGTATCTGTAAGTGCACCATATGATGTTTGCAAAAATATGAAATGCATTTCTCAAAAAGTATCTCCCTGATTTAGCAACACGTGGCTGTACTAAATATAGTACACTATATGCATCACTATATTTGTGATATGTTAGGCATTACAATATTTTGTGCATATCGCATACACAATCATCTATAAAAATGATAATGCAGGAAAGTTAGGAAAGTATTTTGACAAAATAATAAGCTCCATTTATGACAGCCCTCAGAGATCTGAGTTTCTCAGTCAGAAGTAGGTTATAACCAGGCAGGACAGGTAGCAGGGTGACCACCAACTTCTGGCACAGTCCTTTTGCCTCCCTGCTTCCCACTATGCCTGATTTCCCTCTTTTATCCTGCTTGTTGAGGAAAGAAATACTTTGAATTTCCAACTAAGAGGGATCTGGCTACTTCAAAAAATTCACGTATTGATCAAGCAGATGATGAAAGATTTTTCTCCTAATTACTGAGATTTCAACAGATTTGAAGGGTAATTAAGGTATGAGCACTAGCTGTGTGCTATATGCTTACTATGCGTTATCACTAAATCTTCAGAACAAATTCTGAAAAATAGATGTTTTCGATTTTATGTTTAGGAAAATGAAGCTTAAAGAAATTAGATAATTGCCTAATAAAAGCAAAGTGTTGAATTAGAGAGTCAGTTTCTTGAATTTGAGTCTCTCTGATTCCAAAAGTTATAGTACTTTCCAAATACTAAGATATACATTCAGCAATAAGTTAATTGAAACAAAGGCTAAAAAATGAAATTAATTGTAAAGAAACATCTGTTCTCACTTGCAATAATCATTCAGCTTAATTTGTTTTTCTAATACATTCTTACAGTTAAACAAAATTTTGACTTTCCTAGAATTCCATGCCTAGAAAACATTTGAGAATAATAAACTGGAAACTACTACTTATAATGACATAATATATTAATATTTATAGAATTTCCCCCTATAACCAATGCTGCTTAATGAACAATAGGAAGGTTGGGTATGTGCATCCAACATTCACATTCAAATAATATCCATTTTTCTACAGTGAGATCTCTAAGGAACTCCAAGTCACTGTAACTATATATTATTACTGTATACCAAGCAAAGAAGTTCCAAATTAGCACAGTCAATGCACCATAAATATGCTTCCATGTCACCTTCTTCTGCCATGACAGAGATATGTATAAGGGTGATGCTGCCACAGGGAAAAGAAAATGCTTGGAAAAAAGTGTTTCATTACAATAACTTTTTTGGGTTAGGGTACATGGACTCTTGTTAATTAAGCCACCCACCAGTGACTGACACTCTCTCTTTCTCTTTCTTTTTCTCTCTCTCTTTTTACTCCAAAAATGCACTATGAGATATAAAATATTATATCTACATATCCAATATGCAATTAAATGCTAAGAAAATTCACTGTTGATTCTCTTAGAAGAAGCAATGTTATAAGTGTCTTCTACAGACCTGGGTCTATGGTTAGACATTGGTAATATTAAAAAATTATCTGCCATATTTGCGAGAATATGAGTTGGGGCCTTCTGTGATTCACTATGTTTGAAAGTTTGTGGCATATATTTGAGAGAAAGATGGGTAGAGACAAAGAGATATTATATATAATATACATATTGCCAACATAAATTTGGCATATATTTGGAATGAGGGCAAGAGAAACTGATGGGGGCTAAATTAGCAAAACTCTATGTACCGCAACTCAGAGCAGCTATTGTGAGAATGAAATATTTTTTTTCCAAGCATTTTTCTTCTGTGGTAGCATCACCTGGATTCATACTTTTTTCATGGTGGGAGAAGGTGACCTGGGAGCATATTTGTGATGGATTAGCTTGGCTAAATTTGAAATTTCCTTGCCTAGTATTCAACTTAGGTAGTTCCCCAGGACATAAGACTTATATCTGGAACAGTTCTGGGCAAACCTGGTCAATTGATCACCCAATTACTGGTTGTAAATTATTAACAATGCCTTTTATTTTGGGGACCCCATGTGAAAACATATATAATATCTTCTGTATATATAATATTTAAAAATATTCCTTTCCCTAAGTTGATTACTGGTTCTGTAGGAAATGCATATTCTCCTGGCTTCTGGGAAGCAGACTGTGCTTTTAAATAGTTACTCTAGCTAGCATTCTCACAAGGGTCTATAGACTTCAGACTTCGGTGAGACTGTGATTTCCCAGGGCAGTTTCTTGCACTGCTACCCCTATATTTTAAGATGGTGATAGAAGCATGGAGGCTAATTGATTCATCTCCTTGTATCATCCTGCCCATTCTCTTTAGTCTCCTTAGGAAACTCACTGAACCCACTTTTAATGTAATATTAATAACAAATGATAATAATGATTCTTTTCTGATTTTATATATTAGTATATTGTTTTTTCCTACAGACATAATACTTAATATTTTCATCATCTGGTTTGTAACTAATTGGAACGTAAGCACGAATTACATCTTCTTCAACCAAAACTGCAATGAAGCTAGAGAAAAAAACACAATTTTAATAACAGCAAACTTAAAAAAAAATCATCAACCAACCATCACCACCAAGCTGCCTCTCACATTGCTCCTTCACAGCCCTTGCCACTTCTTTATAACTCCATTCTTCTGGACTCTTTTCACAGCCTGGCTTCTTAGAAGAATTATCAAACTGATGGCAATTGAATCTTCTAGCCAATAACATGTAGGCTTGTTTCATTTCCCTTACTTTTTCAGTCTTTTGATATTTCCCATCAAAGTCCTGAGATTTTATCTTTGTTGTCAAATTCAGTTGAATTTGATTCAAAGAAAAAAAAAGTAGATACCATCAACCTAATTGTTATAAGTTACAAGAACTAATTTCATCATTACAATCCAAACAAAATAATCCAAGATGAAAATAACCAGTCATTAAAAAAAAAAAAAAAAATACAGATCTGCTTGTAGTGAAATGAAAGGTAACATTTTCACTGGATTCATTTAAAAAAAAAAAAAAATCCCTGTACCTTCCTCTTAATTTTGCTGTGAACCTAAGACTGCTCTTAAAAACACAGTCTTGAAAAAAATAACAAAAGGCTAAAGGCAAAAAAAGAGAGAGACATTCCCTTGTAGCCTGTACAAAGAACGCAGCTACGGGGACACACCTTGATTTTAGCCCCATAAGATTCACTTCAGGCTTCTGGTCTCCAGAATTATAAGATAACAAATTTGTGACTTCTGCCTACAATGAATTTTATGGAATTTATGTTTTAAAGTAGTAAAAAATTATCTTCAGAAATATGAATGTTTTATTATTTGAAGTTCAAAAAATTTGAAAGATTTTTATGCATAAAATATAAAAGATAGTAATATACAAGGGAGAACCTAAAACACCAAAATTATTGCTTGGAGGGCAGGTCCCTTGTATTACAGGCTACCTCCACTAGGTGAGTGTTCTAGGAACCCATGGGCATCAGGATATCAGTTAGTCATTGTTGTGGGAGGTTGCCTTAGAATTCAGTGAATTTTTTTTTGGAGATCCATGCAACAAGTTTGCCTATTTCAGATGAGTGATTTACAAATGAACTTACCCACACAGGACTGAGTGTTCAGCAGTTTTTTTTCCAAATTGATATAACCCCATGCCCTACCCTCCCTATTCACCTAATCTCATCCAGAGCAACTTTTTGTTTGTTTCCCTAGATGAAAAAAATCTTCAAAGGGAAGTGTTTTGCCTATGTAAAAGAGGTGAAACAAAAAAACAGCAAAAGCACTAGAAGGCATCAAAACTGATGAATTCAAAAACCATTTTGAAGAGTGGAAAAAGTGACTCCATAAATGATAATGCATCAAAGTACTTTGAAGGTGACTGAAATTTAATATGTAAGAATAAATACACAATGTTTTATAAATAAATTCAATTGGGGGGATAGCTTCTCAAATATCCTTGTTACCATAAAACTAAGTAAACGTATGTCAATGATAAATTTAATTTTTTAACAAAAGAAAATAAAAATAAACTAGACTTTTTAAAAGAGATCTCATTTACTGATATTGTTGATTGTATCTGTTGTTTTGAGAATTCTGATTTTTATAAAAACAGTTATGTACTGAAAATTGATGATTATCTTATTAGGTTTCAAGTCCCACCAAGATAGCAGGTTCTCTTGCTTGTCCAATGGCTGCAAAATCATCTACAGTCTTCATAGTAATGGGTGTAACTGTTCTCGCAAAGCCTCCACTTAATACCCAGGGAAGAAAAGGATGGCATGAAATATGCACGAAACATTCTGTAGGCAGCTACCATTGGAATATATTGACTTTGGTAGTAGTGAGGATCTGAAACCAGAAATCTACTAAGACTATTTAAACTTGACTATAAATATTCATTAAAATTTTCACAATAGATTTTTTTTTAAACCCTCAGTTTCTGCCATTAAAAATTAGGACAATTTAATAATCCTGTGGCAATAGGGATTTTCTGTAAAGTGTTATTTGAATGAATTCTCTTTAGTCATTCAAACTGAATTTTATGTACTTAGAAGTAAAGTAAAGCAATTTTTAGAATGCAATGATCTCTACTCACTTCATGTTAGAGTAATTTTAATTTACTTTATTTAAGCATCTTGTAAGTGTGATTTAAGTTCTTTAGGTCTAGTTCTTTATTTTTTCCTTTCCTCATCTCCTTATCTCAAGCACATCTGATTTAACAGCTTCTTTGTTTATTAATTTATTTTAAACTTTCCTGATTTTTGAGCCTTTCAAGTAATACTACATATATAAAACATTTTTCCATTTGATTAGACTGTCACAAATCTTTCCAAATCAGTTTTAGTGCTGAATATTTAAGCAACTATTGAGATATAATTTTCTTTTGAAAGCTTATAAATTTCAAAAGGCTATTTTAGATCACTCGGACTCTTTTACCATCCTGCATATTACTCCAGTATGGATTTATTTTATTTCCTCTGATCTAACTCTCTAAGGAAAATAAAACTAACTGCCACAATACTTTAGAATCGGTTTGACATATAAAGTTAGCAATCACTACAAGGATTGATACGTAACACAAATACAAATGAAATCCTCTTTATATAAATATCACATCATGTACTAAGGAAGTGACACTTCAGTGTTAGATATATACCTTAAAAAATGCTGCACACATGAATAAGATAATATAAAAATATATAGACCAGAAACATTTATATTGGAGAAAAATGGGAAATAACCTAAATGTTCCCCAATGGCATGTATGAGTAAGTAACCTGTGAGATGTTCAGAAAATAGAATCCTGTGGAACAATGAAAATGAATACATTATAGCTACATATACAACATATTATATTTTAAAATATAAGAAAATGACAAACATTCAATTCAGGATATAGTTACTTCTTGGGAGGAAGTATAGGGATATACTGTCAGGAAGACATGTAAAGTGGACATTAACAGTATTTGTAACACTTTATTTTTATCCCAAAGTTTTAATAATCTCATCTCATATCCCAAATAGAATCTAACAAGATTCCAAGTATTCCCTCTAGGTTAGCTTAAAAATACAATCTCAGTCATTACTGCAGCCATCACACCTTCAAGGGCTGTAACAAAATATGTTGGCAAGACTATATGTCCCCAGAATAATTGGCACTTAGTTACCTGCCCAAGCTTCCCTTCAATCACTCTTTCCTTGCTCACTTAGGTCCTGACACATAGACCTCCCATCAGTTCCTCCAATCCACCAGGGAAATCCCTTCTGAAATGACTTTGCACTGGATGTTCTCTCTGCCTACTTTATCTCCTCCAAGTTTTTGCTCACATGCTGCCTTAGAGAAAGTTCATCTTGCCAGTCTTTTCAAGTACCAATCTCTGACTGCCTCCTCTCTATCACTCTTTACTCTTCTAATTTTCCCCTTAACCAGATTTATAATCTTCTAAAATACTATGTAATTTACTGATTGATTGATTGCTTGCCCAGCAGTTTAGGATGACAGCAGAAGATATTTGTCACTCTTTTAATACATGGTGGGTAATAGTTTTTTGTTTGTTTGTTTGTTTTGGTGAAATGAAAGGCTTCCCACTCAGTTCTTTCATGCCTGCTACTTATTAACAAAAGTATGTGGTAGAAGCCAGGAGACCCTCCACACCTGTCAGTTCTGATGTCCTCATTTTGGCCAGATGAAGAAAATATGGGTCAAAGCTCAGAGCCAAATGCCTGGAATCTAGTCTCCAAGGTGCCTCATGCAAGTTCTTCTTTGCTAAGTTCCTCCAGTGGGCCTTGTGCTTCTTCTTGCTGTCTTACATGTATTTGACCATCATTTTCTTTTTTAAACATTTTGGTATCTTCTTACGCCTTACATTCTCCTCCAACCACTTCAAATTCATTGAATTTAATCTTTTGATCAAATTTCCCATAGTGAGCTTTAAGAATGTAAAAACTTTTGAATGTGTCCTTAAATGCACAAATCTCTACCAAAAAAGGGAAAGGGAACAGAAAAGAACATGTTATCTTCTTGCAATGAGGCAAAACATAAATACTGAAAGGTAAACATTTTAAATTAACTGTCTTTTTATAATATAGCAACATATTATGTCACAGTTGGTCACTATTAAACTCTTAGTCTTAAAATACATTATTTTTTATCATTTTCTTCAAAATTGAGTAAGAATTCAACAGGATATACTATAAAAATCTAAAACATGTACACCATTGTCCATTACCATTCCATATATAAGAACATATTTTTATGTGGGGTCAGGGACCACAGTTTCTAAATGAGCCTGAACTTCACCTTGTTAGCTCAGTGGTTGAGATGATCTTAACAGATTACCCACATAAAATCATTTTTATTGTCTAAACTGCATTGAATTTAGTCTATGTACAGCCAAATTATATGCAAATGTGAAAGGTGAAAAACCAGTTATGTCAATTAAATACTATTGTGTAGTATAAATACTGGAAGCATAACACCTGCCAATATTCAAGAAATGTTATATAGAATGAATCCATTGTAGAGGAAACATACATTTTACAAGCAAATGATATTAGATATGTGAAAGGCAAATAATTTCTTTTGTAGTTGGAAGTATAAGTACTTACAATAAAAAGAAGAAAAATACAAAATCAATTACCAGCTTTGTTTATTATTTTGTGCTATAATAGATTTCTTAACAAGAAAATATTTGAAATCATCATTGCAGTGTCCTGAAAGAGAGAGAAGAAAAAAGAAAGAAAGAAAAAGAGAGAAGGGAAGGAAGGAAGGAAGGAAGGAAGGAAGGAAGGAAGGAAGGAAGGAAGGCAGGCAGAAAGGAGGGAGGGAGGGAAGGAGGGAGGAAGGGAGAGAAGAAAATATAATAAAAATATCAAGAAAAGAAAGAAGGGAGGGAGGAAAAAAGGAAGAAGGATAAAAGAGAAAAGAAAAGTCTAATATACCTCCTTTTATGCTAATTTTCAGTTTAAAGTTCTTTTCCAGGAAATTCAACCTGGGACAGACATACTGCTCAAAAATTCTGGGATTAAAATTCACATCTCACAACCATAAATGAAAGACCCTTTCTCTATCACTTCACTAAATCCTGGGAAGTATTTATTGTTGTTATTATTCTTTCTGTTTTCTCCTCTGCTAGAAAACTAATCCTAGTACTGGACCACTTGATACAGCAGTTGGAATAAGGTGATTCGTGTCAGGTGCTCATTGATTACACCAATGGAGTAGGCACTCATGTGTGTAGACTCCCCAGAATCCTATGGATGTACAGGATTCAAAACGCCCATGTATTCCCTTGAGAAGAATAGAGAAATGAATGCTGAGAAGACCAAAACAGAAGATTTTGGCATACCTTTTCTTCACAACAAATCCCCATATCTATGATTATAAACTGTAAATTCATGGATATGACTTAATGGAATTTTTTTAATATGATGAAATCTATTTAATACTAGAAGAATCTCAATATAATTTTGCTTGAGAACTAAACCCGAACCTTTTTTCTTACCCAAATTCTTAAATCACAGACTTGGAGAGTGACTGCTTGATAAGGACTCACCCAACAGGGTTTTATCACCCTATTGTTTTCCAACCGTCTGTAGCATAACATCACATAACAAAGAAATAAAGAAATCAGAGTATCTTATGGCCATGAAAAGCCATCTCTTGTGGGTTACTGAACTCTCAGTGAACCTTGTAAGACATTTCTGTAACCTCTCTGAAGTCCGCCACATCTTAACTTCATCTACATATCCATAAATGTAGAATCTTGCCCTTTAAGCAAAACATCCTCTCTCCTGATAAGAACTACATATTACCAGTCAAGAAATCTTTGAATTCACCTGTGACCTGCAAGTCTTCTCCACTCCCACCTGCTTAAAAATGTCCCTCTGTTCCTGGCCAAATCAATGAGAATGTCACATATATTGACATATGGTTTTGTAACTTTTGCCACCTTAAACCTGTATGTAACCGAGTCACCACTTGGCCACAGAGGACGCAAGTTCTCAAGACCTCCTGAGGATGAGTGTACCTGGGCATAGGTCCTTAAGTTTGGCTCAGGAGTAAACCATCTTAAATATTTTACAGAGTTTGACATCTTTTCATCAACATGCCTACTTTCATTAATATACTGTTTAGTTAAAATAGCGTAACTTTAACCTAATGGTTCTAATTACTTGTTAATGACTGAATTGTGTTTCTCTTTTTAAAATGTATATGTTGACATTCTGACTCCTACTGCCTCAAAATGTGACTATATTCAGAAATCAGTTTTTTGTTTGTTGCTTGTTTTAGTTGGAGTACTATTTTCTCACTTAGATTGTAATGCAGTAGCAAGAGCACAGTTTACCACAACCTCCACCTCCTAGACTCAGACAATCCTTCCACCTTAGCATCCCTAGTAGCTGAGACTACAGGCCCACACCACCATATGCAGCTAATTTATTTACTTGTTTACCACTCACTTTTTATAAATATTTTTGCTATATTTCCCAGATTGGTGTCAAGCCGTCCTCCTGCCTTGACCTCCTAAAGTGCTAGGATTACAAGTGTGAGCCAGCATGCCTAGCCTATATTTAGAACAGTCTTTAAATATAACTGAGTTAGAATGAGGTCTTTAAGGTGGGCCTTAATCCAATAAGACTCCTGTCTTTATAAGAGGAGATTAGGGCACACACATACAGGAATAAGATCATATGAAGACAAACAAAGATGGTCATCCATAGACCAAGAAGAGAGGACTCAGGATTAAACCAACCATGATGAAACCATGGTTTTGGATCTGTAACCTTCAGAATTGTGAGAAAATAAATTTCTCACAAAATAAAGCCAACCAGTTTGTTGTATTTATTATGGCAGCCCTAGTAAACTAATTTATTACTGGAAGATAATATTTGTAATATATCAAATTTAAATGTAAACAATAATTTACAAATACGTAAAAGTAATTATTAGACACTATTCAGAGCTCTTCCATGCATAAAATCTGATGAGTAAAATCATTAAAATATATATTATTTATATAGTTATATATAAATGCATCACTTGCTTTGCTAGCTAAGGTAAAGAAAAATTATATTTATTACAAGAAAACAAGAAAAAATCAATCATATTAATTTAAATTTGTACAAATTAATGACAACTTCTATGTAGGAACATAATCATTTTGGAAACTGCTCAGCTAGAAAACTAATGCTCTTCTTCTGAACAAACATTACATTAAATAATATTGACTATCACAGTTAATCAAAATGATTCGCATTTGGACATACATTTTTGTCATAATGTAAATAGGGAACAGAAACTAAAGTTATTATAAAACTTCATTCTTTCAATGTATTGAAAAATAATATTTTGTGATGTCAATTGATTTTAGTATACTGATTCATCATTGTGAAGTTATATGAGCATTATAGAGGTTGCATTATACTATTCTAGGAAATAAATACACTAAATATTTCTCTTAAAAGACTGTAATACTTAAAAGACTGTAATACAATCCCCTCCAGTCCTCTTGCACTGTGGGAGCTTTTCTGTCCTCTCAATAAATCCTGTTAAAAAAAAAAAAAAAAGACTGTGATACTTATGTGTTTTTCATCAAAATTAAACTTTTGCCTTTTTAAGCCACTGAAAACTGAAAATTTTGGTGTTCTTTGGTACCACCACATAACTTAGTCTATCCAGACTGACATACTTATTGTTATCAGTGATGGGTTATTTACAAAACAAAATCTTAAAGCATGTGACATTATCTTATTATGTATTGCTAGCAGCATGTGAATAATTGCCTGATATTGAAAAGATAATGATTCATTATACATAGGTAGCAATTTGTGAGTGTGTATGTATGAAACTATTGCTTTCTGTTACATTTGAAGTAGACCATTTACTATAAAACTTGTACCCAAAGGGAAAACAAAAGTCAAAAATAAGTGTAATAATTGCATAAGATAGCTACTGTTGGTAACTAAGTTCCAGTTATCCATAATATATCTACATAATTATTCAGTCCTTAAATACTAATAAGATATTGTAGGAAAAAATTAGTTCAAGAATAGTTTATAGACTTCCATTTCTGATCAGAGAAGATTATTGCTCACAACATTTTAAAAAATGATAAAAAGTCCTTTTAAAAATGGTATGTTTTGAATCATTGTTAATATGAAGATTTTTTTTCTATAATGGTACTTTTTAAAATGGTTAATAATTTCAGACATGTAGGAAAATTTTGAGAAGGACACAAAGAATTAATACAATCTTCCAACTAGATTTCTAAAATGCTAACATTTCAAATTCCATTTATTTTCCTGTATTTACATACTATGTGTGTATACCTATCTGTATATGTGTGTGTATATCTATATCTATGTTTATTTTTATTTATCTATTTAGAAAGATAAGTTTAGATATTTATAAAAATTATATTGATTATTATTTTCTAAACCATTGAGAGTAAGTTACAGACTGGATTCCTCCGTATCACTAAATATTCAATTAGTAATTTTTTGAAAGCTCTCAACTACAGTAAAATTATTAAAATGAGGAAATTAATAATGACTGAAAATTATTTGTAACCAACAGACCTTATTCAGATACTCCCACTAGTCTCAGTAATGTGTATTACACCAAAAGGAAAATGCAGATCGTACTTTGCATTTTATTCTATTATTTTATTATTTTTCTTTAATCGGAAATAGTTCCTCAGTCTTTTTTAATGGTACTTAATATTGCTATTTTTATAGAGTACTGGTCAGATATTATATAGAATATTTTTCAAACTGAATTTTCTGGTGTTACCTCAGGAGGAGTTGCTGGCTATGCAATCTTGGCAAGAATAATATGCAAGTGATAATTATATTCTTCTAAACATGTTTCATGTGGGAAGGTTCATTCATATGTGTACCCAGATACATCTGTATGTATTTATAGATCTATTTACATTTAGAACTGTATCTATATCTATGCCTACACACCTCTGTATCTAACTGTGCATCAGTTTTATTTCTGTATAAATACTTGAGCTCACAACAATACTTTACATTCCAGCCCAACAGCAGACTCATTCTGCCCTTTTTCTGCACCTATAACTTCCAAGCTCCAGTATGCATAATGCATCTATAGAATTGTTCAATTCCTAGATACTAAAAAGGTAGTTATGGAATGTCTAACTGTGTCTTTGTTAAAACAACCCCAAAACCAATTAACTATAGAATTTAATATTTTTAGAGTTCTTTTTTCTTGGTTGAGCAGATATAATTCAAATACTAATTAAATATTTATTAGATTAGTTCTCTTTCATAGACTTCATAATGACTATGTTATTTATTTGAAATATGGTTTGGTTTATTTGTTTCTGTTTTTATTGTATTTTGCAATTTTCCACTACTTTTATCTTTTGTGTGAAGCACTAGCAGATTCTAAGATCAGTAGTACAGAAAGGAATTTTTCTAAATAATTATTAAGATATGGAAAAGAGAATTGTATTACTTCTAGAAAATATTAACAAGAACATTAATTTAGATGAATATATTCATAAGGTAAAAATAATTTTCTATTAAATTATTACCTAATATAAGTTCTGAGATATATATTTTAAGAACTAACTATATTAAAACACCAAATTCCAAATACTAGTCCCCCATGCCACAGCAACCATCTGTAGGATTTTCTCCTTTGGTAGTTGTAACAATAAAAATATTTTGTTATTTTGTCAAGTTTCAAAGTATAATGTTAATTTCTCCCTATTATCTATATAATTCTGTACTTTCTCATTTCCACTTCTCAAGGTTCAAAATTGTCAGTCTAAATGATCAAAGGTAAACACAATGTAGTATAATCAAGTAAAATTCTATAGCAGAAAAAAGAAAGATGACCAAACAGAAACTTTAATCATAAAGATAAACTTTTTAATCTGAAAAATGTAAAATCAGTTGCATGGATGAATTATTAAGGTAGTGTATGCTTCAGAGAGCCTGATTATTGGCCCTTTTGGGTTAGAGTAAATGAAGAAAAATGTAGAAAATATTTTTTCCATTACTTAAAAAAATATATATTTTCCTTGTGATGAACAGCCTTTTCAAAATATCAAATTATTTATTGCACATACAAAAACATTCTCCTTTATATTATATGACTAATTACATATAGTAAAGTTGTATAATTTTTAAAGTACAACTGAGCATAGAAAAACACCACTGTTAAATTAATATTATATAAAACCTAATGTTTTATTATTAAGTGCATATGATATTGGAGGACAATGATCCAGTATTAACCAACTATTAATCTACGTACAATGAAGAACATGTGGTTATACAATTTTCACTTTCTTAGGAAAGAAAAGATAATTTTTGGTAATCAAATAGAAAACCATTCTTCAATTTTTGTCTTTTTGATCTATATAATCTAGGTTAAATACTGAATAAAAATATTTGCTTCTAAAATTAAAATATTGAGTCATATTTTAGATAAATATTATATAATTAAGTACTGTATAGTATATATAATATCACTATGTTATATAAAGAGAGTGATGATCTTTTTTAAGTAACTTATTTGTCTAATAGCTATTGATTTTTCTTTCTCAAGATTGAGAGACAAAGACAGAGACAGAGAAGACAAAAGTAGCAGGTGACAAAAGATATCAGAACAAGATAATGTAAAAATGTAATTTACTAAAGTATTAGGTTTGAATTTTAAAAGTAAAAATTGTTCAATCAATAAAAATAAGTGAATAATTTGTATGCCATTTCTATAAAATGCTGATTACTAATAAAATGCTATTGATTATCAATCTTCTTTCAAAAATAAAATTAAAATAGAACAACAAATTGATAGCCACATAATTACTTTCTCAATTTTTGAAACAAGCAGTTTCTGTTTTGGAAATATATAGTAAATAATTTGAAATATTTCACAATCATTTTATATAATGTTTCCTAATTTTTCCCTTTCTGTAAAAATTTAATGAATGGTATACACCAAAATTCGCCAATATTTTCTGTAGTAAGTAAGAAACATGCCTAGTATATGGCAGTTTACATAGTCTAATAAACAATATCTATTTTCATAAAGATAAATAAAAGATGGAATAAGAAAACACATGAGAAAGAAGACTATTGAGTCAACAAAATGTAAAATTCTCTAGAGTCAAACTTTTCAAGAAAAAAGATTTTCTACCCACTTTCACCTTATCATGGTACAAATATAATTAAATATTTTAAAGCACTAATAAATGTAGACATGTGAAAGACTATGAATGTTGGATGAAATCCAGAGAAATAAAATTTAAAATTAGCTCATATGACTACACTGAATAGCAATAATTACAATATTCATATCAACAGTAACATCTTAAAAGAACTGATAAATTACCTCCTCACTTCTGAGCATCATCTAATTAATCAGATTTTCTTCAAGTTATGAGGAATTATATAGTGAAGTCAAAATATATGTATTTGTGTATGCATGTGCATGCAGAAAATTAGCCAAAAGTTAGATGATGCTTGATGTAAGCACAAATTCAAAACTCAATTTTTGAAATTTTTCCTCTTGTGATGGCATAGCAAAGAACTAAACAAATACAAAAAAAAAAAAAATCCCTATTCTATGTACCTGGTGTTTAGTAAGCTTTGGTAATGATAAAAATGTTTGTTTGTAAATGTGTGATGTGTTAGATAACAAGTGCTATCAAAAAACATATGAATGAGGATTGGCTGAGCCTGCAGGTTTGAGACCAGCCTGGGCAACATGGTGAACCTCATCTCTACAATAAATCAAAAAACACTTAGCCAGGCATCGTAGCACGTGCCTGTAGTTCCAGATACTTGTAGGGCTTAGGCGGAAGGATGAACAGAGTCCAGCAGGTTGACACTGGGGGTGGCCATGAGCGTGCCACTGCAGTCTGGGTGATGGAGCGAGACTCCAACTAAAAAAATTAATTAATTAATTAATTAAATAATAAGAAGAGAGTGTCTAGGTAGTTATTTTATTATCTATTTATCTATTATCTATCTATCTATCTATCTATCTATCTATCTATCTATCTATCCATTGTTCTATCTATCTATCATAGAGTCGCACTCTGTTGCCCAAGATGGAGTACAGTGGTGAGATCATGGCTTACCTCAGCCTCAACCTCCTGTGCTCAGGTGATCTTACCGTCTCAGCCTCTCAAGTAGCTGGTATTATAGGTATGTGTCACAAAACCCAGATATTTTTTGATGGTGGGGTGGTGGTGGATGAGGTCTTCCTATGTCGCACGGACTGGTCTTGAAATCCTAAGCTCAAACAATCCTCCTCCCTTGCCCTCCCAAAGTACTGAGATTGGCCACTGTGCCAAGCCTAGTTGTACTTTTAAATTGCGTATTTAACTAAATACCAGGTTATATTGCAATGAAAGAATAACTCTGAAATTACACAAATAAAAAGGTTACATTACAATTAAAATTAACTCTAAAATTTTAGTTGATTTGACACATATATTTTTGGCTCATAAAAGTCCTTTGAAATGTGTAGCAAGCAACGAGATATATTTAACAGTTATTTTATATTGTTTCCTGATTTTTGTTTTCTCTAGATCTGGCAGCTCTTTATGGCAACTTCCTCCTAAGGGGTGACACAGGGATTCTAATCCTGGTTACTTCATAACAAATTATGGCCCTCATTATTGATGGGCTGGGGATGAGTATATGGGCATATTGGTTATGAGCTTTTCACCATCTCTGTCTAGACATGATACTATTTTTCCTCACAGTCACCAGTCCAAATCAGTCACCGAGTTCTGTCTAATTGTAGTCAGATTGGAAACTGTGGTTTTCTGTGCATTAAAGTAAGTCAGGCACTTTAGATATTTATGAGTATTAATGGCATCACCACAAAATCTTTACTAGAAAGGTGATATTTAAGCAAAGACTTGAGGGTAGTGAGAGATTTATGTACAGAAAGGTTGAATAATTTAGACAACCAGAAGAAGAACACATTCAGACGACCTGAGAAGGGTCCATGCTTAGCTGAGACAAAAAAGCAGGAAGTACATGGTGCCTAGGGACAGGGTTAGGCTGCTCCTGAAATAAGAAAGAGGAGTTGGTGTCTGATATATGTACACTAATTCTGAGATTAGTTGAGAACACTCTCCTGCTTCCTCACAGTTCTTGCTGCTGTTGCAAGACGTGAGTTGGCAGCATGTTGGCAACCTGAATTCTATGACCAATGTGGGAAAGAAGTGCTGGAGATTGTAGAAGGCCTATTTTTTTTTTTTTTTTTTTTTTTGAGTTGGAGTCACTCTGTCGCCCAGACTGATGTGCAGTGGCCGCTCCCGGCCACCGCAGCCTCGCCTGCTGGGCTCAGGCGATCCTTCCGCCTCAGCCATCTGCATAGCTGGAATTACAGGCACGTGCTACCACACCCAGCTGATTTTTTGATTTATTGTAGAGATGAGGTCTCGCTGCTCAGGCGGGTCTCAACCCCGCGGGCTCAGGCGATCCACTCACCTCAGCCTCCCAAAGGCATGGGATTACAGGCTGAACCACCGAGCCCGGCTAGAAGGCCTATTCTAACGTGATGTTCAGGCCAGTCAGAGACCAGAGGGATAGTTCCTGTGTGTGAACTTCGTTATCTTGGCTAATAGGTGAATTATTGTTAGCAATCTTAGCCATCAATGAAATTCCATGTCTTATTTGTTCTACAAGACAGGAATTTAAGTATGTCCTGTATTACAATTACACTGATCAGTTTCAAGTAATGGGAACAAATTCTGGATCCTGAATCTTCCATGAAAATTCGATGGTTACAAGATTATGATCCCACCCCGATACAAATTATCTTTTCTGTGTAGTTTATACAGTGTTTCCATTAAGAATTTTGTATCGCCACTCAACACCTCTAGTTTTTTGGGTAAAATGAGGTGGACCTTTTTGTATCATTACTCACCCGGGGCCTTTTCTTACAATAAACACAGTATCCAGTCCTTTTACTTGAGGCAATCTACATTCAGGACATTCTATTTCCAACTGCCCTGAGCAATGATAATCTAGAATTACTTTTCTCAATGCTGAATTTCTGGGTCAAAATTTATGCCGCCTATAAAGATTTTAATTCAATTACTAAAATTCTTTTCAGACAGGTCATATCATATGACATTCCAACTTGAACTGAGGTTTAGGTGAAAACAAATATTGCTAATTTGATAAGTGGAAAATCTTATTTTTAATTTTTTTTTTACAAACATACCATTTTGACAATAAGTAATCAAATTACTAGGAAAGGATAAATGAAGATTGTTTCTACCTCACATCTTTTCTGTTATAATTCTCCATGAGCAATATATTACAGTGCTTATCATCTATGATTTGGGTACAGACTGTGTGGGTTTAAACTGTGACTCCGTTGTTTAAAAAAACTATTTCAGCAGCTTTAGAGGAACAAATGGTTCTTGGTTACATGACTGCTTGTATAGTGGTGAGGAAGGGCTTTAAGTGCACCCATCACCTTCAGTAGTGCACACTGTACCCTGTGGAAGATTTTTGTGCCCCTCTCCTCTCATGCTCGCCCTTCTGAGTCTCCAATGTCCATTATGCCCTTCTTTATGCCTTTGCGGATCCTTAGTTCAGCTCCCACTTATAAGTAAGAACATGCAGTATTTGGTTTTCTGTTCCTGCAAAACTTCACTTAGGTTAATGGTCTCTGATTCCATCCAAGTTGCTGCAAAAGACATTATTTTATTCTTTTTTTTATGGCTCAGTAGAATTATATGGTATATGTATACCACATTTTCATCATCATGATTAGCTGATGGACATTTAATTTCCATAATTTACTCTCAGAGATCTTGGGTAAATAAATCAACTTAATACCTAAGTTTCTCAATATAATATTAGCAAAAACTTCAAAAGACAACTTTTGGGAATTATTTCAAATAATGTGTATAACAATTTTGTGGAGTGATTATCCAAACTATAAATGGGAAAAAAAATACTATCATTGTATGCTTTTTTGCAAAAAAAAAAAAAAGTATGCTTTTAAACTAGATAAGCAAATACAAATAATTCATAGATAATCTTTTAAGTTATACCTTTTCAATCAAATTTATTGAAATATTTTTAAATGAAAAAACTCTTTAATTCACCATAAAATTTTTAAGGTATTTTACTTGGGACATATTTTCATGTAAAAGCATTTATTGTTTACATGATTTTTGTAACACAGTCAAATTTAAATGTGCTGTCTGCTGTCTGATTTTGTTCCAGAGGACAATGAACTTTATACTGCTTTTAGTACAGCTCTCAAATTGATTGCTAAAATGAAAGGAAGTGGTGAAAACTCACTGGCATTGTTTGGCAAATGCATGTTGTCTCTGTAGGTGAAATAACTCATTTTACAGAATAATATTCCCCTAGCCAATTCCTCACTTCCTCAGCAGAGGTCAATCAAGGACTCTTCCAAGCAGCGGGCACTATTTTAAACACTAGGACAAATTTCATAGTTTGCTTTGAAAATATGCTTATAATTAAACGTATTGGCTTAATTTATTATTTGGAAAATGTTGAAATTAATATTTATGGAGTAAAAAAAGGGCAGCATTTGCACACATAATTCTAAATTTCTTCAGTAATTGTCATTGATAATAATGTAAAATAATGTTACAATAGCCAAACTTTCCATTAAAGAAAACTTCTCATTTAAGAAATAGTTAAAGATATTATTTTAAAAACTTTTGAAATAATGAAATAATTTATAAAACTAGTAACTTGGTTCATTCTTTGGCTACCCTTTTTAAAAGGTGAGGTACTGTGCTTTTGACAATACAAGCATTCACTTGCTCAAATAAATAAAATGCTGATAAGCAAAAAAACAAAAGCAAGAGTTAATGAATAAAAGTGTCTTATTGCTTAATATGTTCATCATATGTCTTAGCTCAAAATGATGCCATATTAGGAGAAAATATTGATAAATGTGAGATGCTTAGCTACAAGTCACTGTGTGGGTCTTAATGGATTTCCAATGAAAATTGAAAGCCTATTTACTAAATGTCACCATTTTTTTGTATAAAGAATTTCATTCATTTCTGTATAATAGTATTGATTTGATATTATAGTTTGCAAGATGACTTAATCTGTATTGCTAGCTAACCTCAAAGGAAGACAATATATTATTGTGTCCTGTTCTAAAGTGATATGGCTAAATTTCAGAGAGCTCCATGAAGTTTCCCAAGGTCAACTCAGCAACTATCAAAGGCATTATAACAGGATCATATTCTCTAACACAATCATCACTCAATTTCTTCTACTGTCTATTTAACACACCATTTGTTTGAGATGTGTATCAGATCATGTCTCTGCTTCAATAGTTTCTATCTCTCTCAAACAGAAAATTCTTGCTACCCCCTCTAAGGTTCACACAAGCCTATTGTCTACCCCTATGATCACTTGCATATTCCTCTAACTCTTTGATTCTCTGCTTTCATCGTGCTGGTCTCATTTCTGGTCCTTAGACAAAGTGAGCATGCTGCTGTTTCAGAATCTTTGTACTTGCTCTTTACTCTGCCTTGAACGCTATTTTTCAGAGTCATATTGCTCACTTCTTTATTTTATTTTGGTCTCTCATTTACTATTACTGTGGAAAGGCCTTCCATGACCACCCTATATAAAACAGCCCTGCCAGTTTATGGCCACCCATCTTGACTTTTCTTCATAGTACTTAACACTGGTTTGTTCATTGTTACTATATTGCACTCATATGTCTCCATCACTTCACATTACAGACTTCTGATTCCCTGGAACATTTATCTCCTTACTGAAAATAAGTATTAAGCTCAGATACTGGTTTTTGTCTAGTTCTTTTTCTAGAATAGTTAAAAAAATGTACATGTTCTAGAATACAGAGTTAAGGGCCAAAACAATGGATCCAAGGGATATTGGGATTATCACATTATATCACTACCAAGCACTTAAAGCATTATATCAGATATTTACAAATTGAAAAGTGATCAATTACAAGGATTTTAGAGGGTGAGCCTTCTTTTGCTTGTTTGTTTGTTTGTTTACTTGTTTCTTTTTTTGAGTTGGAGTCTCACTCTGTCACCCTGTCTAGAGTGCAGTAGCACTTTCACAGCCAAGGCAACCTTGACCTGCTGTGCTCAGGTGTTCCTTCAGCTTCAAGCTCCCAAGTAGCTGGAACTACAGGGTGAGCCATTTTAAGATTAGTTTTCATTTTGACTAATCCATCTAATGGGCTACATGTATTTGAATCCTCTGTAGATGCTAACCTAATCAGTACCTTGTAAACTAGATAAAAAGATTAAATCTTAGCTCAATTACTACTCAAGAATCGGATATAAAATTGCTCTACCTGCAGGCTTATCCACTTGCTACCTCTATGAGGCCTTCCTTTCCCCTTACCTACACAATACTTACATTTAAATTCTAGATGTGACAAGCTCCAATTTTTCAAGTTTTTATTTCAGACACATAAACATACACCATCATCATATTATCAAGTGAGAACTCCAGATGTTACTGACTGTGGAACATTGGACCCTTTCCTGTTTAACAATCTTTTATGTTCAAACTATCAATCACTTATTACCTGTAGTTTAGAAGGAGATAAAAATAATTTCCCACAATCTTCTCCATGAAAAACAAAAAGAAACACGCAAAAGAAATTCTATTTTTATTTATGCCAAAAAGTGCTCAGAGTTAGATGTAATAAAAGGACCAAATGACACAAGATAAAAAGTTGCAAAATATATTAAACACACAAAAGTGTATTCAAGTTTTTCCTCCCCTCCTCTTGAAAGACATTGCAGCAGCCACTGTCCTTACCCACCCAGGTCCCCTCTGATTATACTTAAATATTTCGTGTGCTTTGTTTCTAATGGCTGGAACCAACAATCTTCGAGATAGATTTGTTCTTCCATTCCTGGACCCCTTTCTCCCTCAGGGGAAGAAAACTGAAAGGGCTTTAGAGTTTATATCCACCTACATATAAAAGACATTCTGATAAGGGAGACTAAAACCCCAACTCCCAAATTAGCCTAGCATGGTAGCAATGCCTGTAGTCCCAGCTACTCAGGAGGCTGAGGTAGGATTGCTTGAGCTTGAGTTTGAGGTTGTGGTGAGCCGTGACTGTGTCACTGCATTCCAGTCTAGGTGACAAAATGATACTCCAACTCAAAAAAAATAAATAATTAAAATAAACACAAAACCCCAACTTCCTTGCTCAGAAGTTGAAAAAACATTGAAGTGTAATTTATGCTGAAGACTTTACTATGAAATCAGGATGGAGCTAGGGATTATTTGTAAATTCTTACCCTTCCTGATTATACTACTCTCTTCCTTCCTGAGGACTTCTATGAGTGCTTTTTGATAAATCAATTGCACATGAATTCTTGTCTCAATGGCTTCTTGAAGGGAATTAACTTAAATTAGCACCATAGTATTTCAATTTTTATTTACAAATTCAGTCACTCGTGAGGTTACATTCATCCTTGACCATCCAAATGCTTAGATATCCATGCCCTCAAAATCTACCTCAGAGAATTACATGTCCCAAAATCTCTTAAAATTATATTTTCAAAAATTATGTTATTTAGGACATCAGCAGACGTGAATATCTTTCTACAAAACTGAGTTTTAGATTCTTTATTTTTTTTCTTGTTTTTCAGAATTGTGTAGGGTATTTTAACAATTTAACAAATTTGCAATATGGATTGCATGCTAGATAATATTGGACTATAATATTAGCTAAGGCTATTTTATCAATGTTAAATTTTCTGTTTTGTTAACTTTGAAAAGAGTAGTTATTTACAAATATAGCCTTGTTTTGGGGGAAAAGAACAGGCCAAAAAATTTAGACACAATGATCATGAGTTCCCAAATTATTTTAAACATTTTAGAAAAATTAGCATATTTCTATGTTTATTTGCATAAATATCAATATTGATGTAAAGTAGGTGTTAACATATGTAAATGTGCAAAAAGAGAGAATGATACAGCAAATGAAATGAAAATTAAATAGTATTGAATTTTAATAAAACGCATGTGGGTATTGAGTAATTCTTGAGCATTTTCCCATGTTTAAAGTTATACTGAATTTTAAAACAACCAAAATTGTAATAATACCTTTAAGATGACTTGTAGGGAAAGTTCTGATAACATCAATGTTAGTTTTTATTCTTTAAAAGCACAAATTCTGTTTTTTTTGGTGACATATACTGGTTTTATAGTGAATTCCAAATGACACTTGTTCATATATTTTTTCAAAGGAAGACCTTATGCTCTAAATGCATTTCAAGGGCAAATACTTAAATGCATATTTACTTAGTATCAAAATTAATGTATTACAATAGAGATTTGAAAAATCAAAGTAGAAATTTCCTTACATTCATATCAAAATTATTCTTTTTAGATAAATTAAGAATTACTTTGATAGATTTAGGAGCTTTTCTCAAGGTAAAAAGTTTGTTCTTTTTGTTTCAAAATTGACTGTTTATTAAAAGGAAAGTGAATGTTTTAAGTTGCCAAGATTTGGGTGTGTAACCTAGAAGCAAACACAGTCTAGCACTAGAATAACTTAACTGACTATGTAAATCTGAACTGACACCACGTTTGCTAATATCATAGGGGTTAATTTTTTGAAAAATGAGCCAAAGATTATTTTTAAATTATAATTTGTTGCATTTTTATTTATCTGAAAAAAATGTATCATGAAATTATTTTCAAAAAGCAAAATTGAACGGTTTTCTCCTATGCCCAGTTTCAATGCAATAAGAGGAACCAATTCTTTTTTCAGGAATTGAAACTCATATTTAGCTACTATGTAAATAAGTCATTATAAGAACTAAGTAGGATTCTATTTCAAATATTTGCCAAGCTTTCTGTAATAGTATGCATATATGTGTGTTGTTTAAATCAAGATTAAGGGCTGTATTTTAAATAGCGAAGTTAAATCTATAGATGTCTTAAATAATCTAAGCATGGAGAGTGTGCAATTTAATATTATTTACTTGAATAAGTCACTGTATGTGACCCAGCCTCATAAATTAATGACTTTAAGTCCTTGATTTGTCTACCAATCCTTGGTATTACAAACCACTTCATCCAATTGAATAATGTTATTTCTGGCATCCCTGTGCCTTCAGTCCCTAAAAGTTACTTCCCATTATGCTGCATCTTAGTATTTTAAACATTTTTCTACATTAAAAAAAATTATTATTTTGTTTTATTTTTATTTTTTCGATCTTTAAAAAAGATCCAGGGGTTACACGTGCAATGTTTGTTACATGGACATGTTGCATAGTGGTGGGAGTTAGGTGCATCTTCATTATTGATAATTCCTGTTATGAGTTGAATCATGTACCCCCAAATTCATGTGTGGATGCTCTCACTTCTAGTACCTCAGAAAGTTGCCTTATCTTAAAATGGGATCATTTAAGACACAATTTAGTTATGATGAGGTCATACTGAAGTGGATTTGTCTTCTAATCCAATAGGACTGATGTCCATATAAAAAAGGGAAATTTGAACCAAGACAGACACACAGAGAGAATGCCAATTGAAGAGTATGTTATGTGACCACGAGAGAAAAAGTGATCAGAAGCCAGGAGAGAGTTCCAGAACAGAGTCTTCTCTAGAGCCTTCAGAGGGGCACTGTCCTGCCAACACCTTGATCTCAGATTTTTAGCCATTAGAACCATGAAAATATGCATTCATCTTGTTTAAACCTCTCAGTTTGTGGTATTTTGCAATGACAACCCTAGCAAACTAACATCAATGCTCATACGACACTGATACTGCCTTGTTCTACTGACATATTTCCCTGGCTAGACTTTCAGTAATTTACTTTTATAAACTATTGATGTTCATGTTCCACCCTCGTGTTCCCTAGCACAAAAACAATATTTCTGGCATTCTTGGGTAAAGTGTGATCTAGAGACCAGTATCATTGAACCTATATAGTTATTTTTTATATTTAAGGAGGTAGACACTGCCTACTCCCCTAGAACTTTTAGGTTTTATTCATATTTAATTGTTAACTTTTTAATGCAACCCTTGAGGGACTTACATTGTTCTTGCCTCTACTTTATACACTTCTAAATGTATATGCACTTCTGTTTGGGTTCAATGGCTTATGTTTGTAATCCTAGCATTTGGGGATGCTGAGGCGGGAAGATCACTAGAGTCCAAGAGTTCGAGACCAGCCTGGGTAACATAGTGAGAACTTGTTTCCACACACAAAAATAGCTGGGCATGGTGGTGGTTACCTGTAGTCCTGGCTACTGGTGAGGCTGAGAGGGAGTATCACTTGAATCCAGGAGGTCGAGGCTACAGTGAGCCAGGATTGTGGCACTGGACTCCAGCCTGGGTGACAGAGTGAGACCATGTTTCAAAAACAACAACAACAACAACAACAATAATAATATACAACTGTATAGACAATTCTAAATGCTTTTTAATTCAATTAGAGAAAAGCAGTAACCTGCCAACTGTACAGATAATCATTGTAGGAAAAGATGCAATAGTGAAAGGCTGCCAGGAGAAACTGGTACAAAATGCAAAGGTGAGTGCTGATAATTAGATGTAAGTGCATAAAAGAAATTAGGTTTAATTATAATTTAAACATCAGGGCTTGAAGCCATAAAAATCCTTTCAAATGACAGAAAACAGATTAGAGAGATAGAAAGGCTTGGTATGCATTATAGGTTTCTTAACCCTGTGATTAATTTTTTTTTAAATTTTTGAGTCAAGGTCTCACTCTGACACCCAGACTGCAGTGCAGTGGCACAATCATGGTTCACCACAACCTCTACTTCCTGGGCTCGGGCAGTCCTTCTGCCTCAGCCTCTTGAGTAGCTGCTGGGACTACAGGGGTATGCCATCATGCCCTAATTTTTGTGGGGTTTTAATTCTTTTTTTTTTTTTTTTTTTTAGAGAGATGAGATCTTGTTATGTTGCCCAGGCTGGTCTCAATTTCCTGGATTCAAGCAATCCTCCTGCCTGTATCAGTCTCCCAAAGTGTCAGGATTACAGGCATAAGCCACTTTGCCTGGTCCTACAGTTGTTTTTATTTCTTGACTATTAAGAATAATGCTGCCATAAACCTTATTGCACAAATTTTTGTATGGGTATATATTTTTCATTTCTCTTGGGTTTATTGCCAGGAGTAAATTTACTGGGTCATATAGTTACTCTGTTTAACAGTTGGAAGAACTGCCAAACTTTCTTTCAATACAAATTCATTGTTTTATAGTTCCACCAGCAATGTATGAAGGTTTCAATTTCTCAGTGTCCTTTTCAATACTTGTTATAATTTTTTCTTCTTTATATTAATGAATGTAAAGTTGTGACTTTGATTTGCATTTCTCTAATGAGTAATAATACTAAGCTTTTTTTTGTGTCCTTATAGGTCAACTGTATATATTCTTTGGAGAAATGTCTATTCAGATTCTTTCCCCACATTGTGATTGGCTTATTTGTCTTTTTATTGTTGAGTTGCAAGCGTTCTTTAAATATTTTAGTTATTAGTCTGCTATGATATTTGATTGCAGTCATATTCCAAATAAAAAGAATCCTCTCAGGCAGAACCGTGTGGGTTTGCTTTTCATCCTCGTATTGGCACAGCTCCAAATTAGACAGGGTGCTTATGAAATGTTTAAATGTTTATCTATTCTAAAGAAATCACTGAGGACAGGTTGGTAAAGGTATAGGTTTTGTATTACCTACGGAGGGAACTGGTGGCAGTTGGCCGGTATAAGGTTTTCCACACCCCAACAGACATGAGGAGAAATTATATACCCTCAGCATGGGAAAGGGAACAAGTATTACATGCCAAGAAGAAGAAACAAATATATTTTCTTTCAGAAGCTGTCTGAGTTTGCAGATAAGCATATTTTCAGGGCATTTCTAACAGACACAAGGGACCCTGGCCAAAGGTCATTTGCCCAGTTGGAAGACAATCGTCAGCAGCGGAGGGGAAAAGGGACACATTTCCTGCATTTACCCCACAATCCTAATGGCCTGCTTTTCTTTGGGCAGAGCTCCTGCCCCAACATGCTAGTGCTGGCAATAGAAGCTCTCTTCTAGTGGAAAGACACACTTACTACATCAGTTGTACTGGCAGAAGGGGAGACAGCTCTGGTCTTAGGCCGCCTCTCTTTGCATGGAAACTTATGAGCAAGCTGGAGCTAGATGATTGGACTACCCACATTCTCAATCATGCAAACTTCAGCCACCTTTGGCCTTCTTGTGCTTTTAACTCCATAGACTCCTGGGTTTTGCTAGGTAACCTCTTTTGTGTTGCTGCCTGAATACTCTCTCCAAGCAATCATTTTTAGCAATTTTAGAGTTTGTCTTATTGTTTTTTCCTCTCTCAAAGATCATTGTACTGTTTTACCTGAAATTCAGTCTCTGAAAGTCATTTTGACTCATTTTTAATTAATTCAAGCAGGAGAGTGAATCTAGTCATTGCTATTCCACAATTATACCATTATTTTCAAAGATTTTTTTTCAGCCCCATCTGTATCTTCTCTTTTTCTTAGACTTCCGTT
The DNA here is from genome assembly GCF_000164805.1 of Carlito syrichta. NCBI lineage: Eukaryota > Metazoa > Chordata > Mammalia > Primates > Tarsiidae > Carlito > Carlito syrichta. Next base: position 61,453 of record NW_007254866.1, on the reverse strand, counting down.
ACATGGGTGGTGTAATGCTTGGATATGTTTTAACTTCTTCCTTTGTATATTTTAGTACAATTTCTTTATCAAATATGCATTTTAAAAATATTTTCTCTCAGCTTGTGGCTTGATTTTTTATACTCTTAACATTCTTTTCTAGAGAGCTGCTATAATGCTTGATATGGTTCCACAGGTCTGCAAGACTCCATGTATTTTGTTTTATTTTGGTCAGATAATTTGATTTATTTTACCAAATATTTTACCAAATATTTCTGAATGTATATATATTTTTAAGAGATGTTTGTCATAATGAGAAGTGTCTGGGTACCAATGGTTAACCACTTTGGAGCACCTCTTATAAGTGCAGAAGTCAAATGTGACTTGTATTCATCTTATTGCGTATTACAATTTTAATACACTTTTTTCCTTTCTTAAAATATGTGTATATTTTTGGCACCCTCTGTGTGTGTGTGTGTGTGTGTGTGTGTGTATAAAGAAAGAGAGAGAGAGAGAATAAGTGTTTACTAACTATGCATGTAGGAGTTAATATAAAATAAAGGGTTTTTTAGAATTATTTAAAAAAATTTTAAGTGTAGTAATTTCCTTTCAAAACATACTACAGTTATGATTTTTCTTACTATCAATAATAGTAATATGATTGAAGTATTACTGATAATTTGAACTCTCTCAAAAATCCAAATTTGTATAACATTGGGTGGCATATAAGATCTTCAATAAAGTATTTTCACATGAAATGCAATCAATATACAAACCAATGCTATTAAATTATTCTTCTCCAAAGTAAATAAAAAATTTTCTATAATTTTTTTAGAAAGCTCAAATTTTCTGTGGTGCCTACTAAACCAGGACCTCATATCACAAAACTGGACAATGTGAGAAGACCAGTAACAGGACTCCTTTGTTATTTTGAATGCAACTTCTTTTTTTTTTTTTTTTAGTTGGAGTCTCACTCTGTCACCCAGACTGGAGTGCAGTGGCCGCTCCCAGCCACCGCAGCCTCGACCTGCCGGGTTCCGGCGATCCTTCTGCCTCAGCCTTCCGAGTAGCCGGAATTACAGACATGCGCTACCACGCCCGGCTGATTTTTTGATTTATTGTAGAGATGAGGTCTCGCTGCCCAGGCAGGTCTCGAACCCGCGGGCTCAGGCAATCTACTCACCTCAGTGTCCCAAAGGTGCGGGATTACAGGCTGAGCCACCGAGCCCGGCTTTGAAGGCAACTTCTTTTCACCATTTCCTTAGTGCAGCAAAATAACCAAACTATGTACCCTTGAATTCCATCTCACTTTATTTCTAACTTCTTTCATTGTATATTTCAATACAATTCCTTTATCGAATACGCATTTCGCAAATATATTTTCTCAGTTTGTGTCTTGATTTTTCATATTCAGCATTGTTTTATATAGAGCTTACAGTTGTAATTCCAATGTAAAGACAAACTTGCATTTTATTTTTGAATTATGTTTTTAACACCAGACCTATGTCACATAGATTTTCTCCTGTATTTTCTTATAGGATTTTTATTGTTTTGTGTTTTACATTTAAATCTATGATGAATTTAAATTGTTTTTTTTTTTTTTATGTGTGTGTGTGTGAATAGCGTAAAGACTGTGGGTAGGTTCTTACTATCTATTTGTTGAATATGGACATTCAATTGTCCAAGATCCTTTGTTGAAATGACTATTCTATTTTCATGGCAAAGCCTTTGTGACCTGGTCAAAAGCCAATGACTATATTTGTATGGGTTAATTTTTGAGCTCTCTACTGAATTACATTTATGTATGCATCCAGTCTTTCACCAGTGTCACATTTTTATTTTATGTGTATTTATAGTCTTTAATTCAAGTAATGATAGTTCTCTTTTTCCTCTTATTTACAGTTTTGTGCTTATTTTATGTCTTAGTTGTTCAACATAAACTTCTGAATCATTTGTCAATAGCTATGAAAAGTTTGCTTTAACTGTGACTGAAATTGCAAAGTTAAATTGGAAAGTTTGACGTCTTTACAAATGTAGAGACTTTCAATCTATGAACATGGATTATCTATCCATTTAGGTAGTTCTTTGATTGCACTTGTCAGTGCTTTATAATTTTCTATATAAAGCTTCAGTACATATTTTGTTATATCTATAAGTAAATAAGTATTTTGCTTTTGAGTGCTTCTTTTTTTGAGACAGTGTCTCACACCGTTGCCCTCGCTGGAGTGCAGTGGCACGATCATGGTTCACCACAGCCTCAACCTCCTGGGTTCAGGTGATCCTCCCTCCTTGGACTCCTGAGTAGCTGAGACTACAGGTGTATGTCACCACACTTGACTAACTTTTTGATTTGTTGGGATGAGGTCTTGCTATGATGCTCAGCCTGGTCTCAAACTCCTGGCCTCAAGCAGTTCTCTCATTTCAACCTCTCAAACTGCTGGAAATACAGGCATGAGCCCCTGCACCTGGCATATTCTTCAGGGATCTAAAATTAGTTTTTATTTTTAAGAAAACACAAATTTCTATTATTTATTACTAGTAAATGAGGAAACAATTTACATTTATATATTTAGTTTATATTGTTTAACCTTCCTATCACTGCTTATTCATTTCAAAATGACTTTTTGTAGAGTCCTTGGTATTATTTTATATAGACAAAGCTGTCATCTGTGAATAAGGAGAGTTTTATTTCTTTCTCTGTAGATGTTTAAGTTTGTTTTCTTGTCTTTGCCTTATTGTATTGATGTGGACTTTCAGTCAAATACTGAATAGGAGAAGGTATATTTGCTTTGTTCCCGGTCGAAGGAAAAGCATTGTCTGTTACTGAGACGAATTTTTCAGGTCATCCTGGGCTTCGAGAACATCAGCTCAACGGGTCAGACAGTCGAGCCCCAGAAAGGGCCAGCTCGATGGATTGGCAAGCCAAGCCCTGAGAGTGTTGCAGTTCCCAGAAGTGTCTGAGCTTGGGAGTCTCACCTTCTGCTGGCAGCTCTACCAGTTCAGCCTGCTCTGTTGGCAGGCACACCAGCCTCTTGGGGGTGCGCAGCTCTCCAGTTCCAACAGTCTTTTGCAGTTCTTCAGGTCGAGGTTCTTGCCTTGTGCGCAGGAGAAATGAGGGATACCGAAGACATTCCACTAGATTTCCGATGTTTCTGATTTTTTTTTGTTTTTGTTTTTTGTGGGGTTTTTTTTGGTGTTTTTTTTTTTTTATCATTAATCACTGTTGGATTTTGTAATACACTTTTTTGAATTAACTAATAAGACCACAATTTGTCTTCTATAGCATGCTGAAGGAATTGAGCAAGCAGGATCTTTGGGGATTACTGAGTTGGAGTTGAAACCTGGTGCTTATATAGCCCCAAGACTGAGCTGATTGGTAGCACTAGCTGCAAGCTGATGGGTTATTTTCCAATCTTGGCAGCAGGAAGTCTGTTTGATACTGGGGTATTGCCCTGTCTGCCTGCCTAGCTGTTTTCCAGACTTCTCCTCCCAGTTTGTTACTTTGTTACTGGGGACCTGCCCTGTCTGACAAGTTGTTTACTAGCTGTTTCCTTTCAGTTTGTCACTTTGGACCCACCCTGTCTGCTTAGATGTTTTCTAGCTACCGACTCTTTCATTACCAGTACTAGAATTTTTGTGTTGTTCTTTGTCAAGTTGAAGACATTCCACTAGATTTCCGATGTTTCTGAGTGTTTTTTTAAATCATTAATCACTGTTGGATTTTGTCACTTGCTTTTTTGTATTAATTAATAGGACCATGATTTGTCTTCTATAGCATGCTGATGGTGTAATTTTATTGTTTGATTTTCAAATTTTGAACCAAACTTTTATACCCACTTAGCATGGCATACACTTTTTTAATAAACTTTTTTTTATTTAATTGCTAATATTTGTTGAGAATTTTTGCTTCTGTATTCATTCTCTATTCATGCTCTGTAGCTTTTCCTTCTTGTAATTTTTTTTTTGTGTGTGTGTTGGAGTTTCACTCCACTGCCCAGGTTCAAGTGCAGTCGCACGCTCACAGCCATCCCAGCATTGACCTGCTGGGCTCAGGCGATACTTCCGTCTCAGCCTTCCAAGTAGCCAGAACTACAGGGTGATTTGGTTTTTGGTTTATTGTAGAGATGAGGTCTCACCATGTTACCCTGGCTGTTCTCGAACCGGGGCTCAAGCAATCCTCTTGCCTCAGCCACCCAAAGTGCTGGGATTACAGGCTTGAGCCACCATGCCTGGTCTCTTGCAATATTTTAATGCTGTTATCTGTGTTTGATATTGGGATAATGCTGTCCTCTGGAATGAGTTAAGAAGTGTTCTCCTCTACTAGTATCTTATTAAATAAACTGTGAAGAATTTATATTACTTTTTATTTGATGTTTGCTAGATTTTACCAGTGAAACCATCTGGCCTTTGTGCATCTTTGGAAGATTATTAATTATTAATTTATTATCTTTATTAAAGCTATTCTGGTTATCTCTTTCATTTTGTATGAGAATTTGCAGTTGTATAATTTAACAAGTGGGTTAAATTTATGGTCAAAATTAATCATACTTGCTGGCATGGATCATTGCGGATTAAAATGTTTAAACAGTCTTTATCAAAGCCTGATGTTCTTCCTGAATATGGAGAATCACTCAGGTCAAAGAGATCTTCTTTGAAATGACAAAATCTTTTTTTTGCCATGCTTTTCCCGATGGCATTCTTTCTGTACATGGCACAGTGTTTCAACCCACCTCCAGTGCTTTTACTCCTCTGTTAAACTCAAACAGAATAATATGTTGAAAGTTTTCAATTTTTTCCACTTGACACTCCATCTTTTTTATCCCCCAAATAGCATTAACTTTCTTCAAATCTGTAAATTGCAAGGCATGTTCACAAGAAGAGCCATTTCAAATGACAAATGATAAACAAACTCCCAATACCGCAGTGTTGCTAAGTCATACTCAAATGGTACGGACTTACACATCAATCTAATAAATGCTTAGGTTATTGATATAATTTATTTCTTTTTGATTTTGCATTTAATGCTATAAATTGTTATATAAATACTGGTTTCTCTGTATCTCACAAATTTGGATATGTTACATTTTTATTTTCACTCAGTTCAAAACAATTTTTAAAGACTTTTTTAGACTTTATTTGGATGTGTGTGCTGTTTTGAAGTACTTATGTCTTTTTTTTAATTGTATATTTTGTAAAATGTTAGATTCAGGGATACACATGCATGTCCATTACATGGACATATAGTGTAGTGGTGGGGATTAGGTCTCAGGTGACCCATTCCCCAGATAGTGAACATTGTGCCCCGTAGGTAGTTTCTGAACCTAACTCCTCCCTCCTTTCCCACTTATTATTGTCCCAAGTGTCTATTATTTCCAACTTATGACCATATAGCTCCCACATGTGAATAATCACATGCAGTGTTTGGTTTGGTTTTCTGTTTCTGAGTCAGTCCTTTGCTACAAGAAACATGATTGAATTGTTTTATGACTGCACTGATGGGTTGATGGACATTTGTGTTGACTTCACATCTTTGCAATTGTGAATCGTCCTGCAATAACACATAGGTTCAGATGTCTTTTTTAATATAATGACCTCTGCTCCTTAGGATAGATACCTAAAAGTGGGATTGCTGGATCAAATAATGGATGTACTGTTAGTTCTTTAATAATCACCATACCTCCTTCTATAGAGGTTGTACCAATCTACACACCCACCAACAGTATAAAAGTGTTCCCTTTGCTCCACATCTATGCCAGCATCTATTGTTTTTGATTTTTTAATCATGGCCATTCTGTTTTTACTTTTGTTTTTGAGTTGGAGTCTCACTCCATTGCCCAGGCTGGAGTGCAGTGGCATACTTACAGCCACCCCAACGTCAAGTTGCTGGGCTCCAGTCATCCTTCTGCCTCAGCCTTCCAAGAACCATAAGCGTGCGCTATCACACCCAACTAATTTTGTATTTATTGTAGAGATGAGGTCTCACCAAGCTGCCCAGGCTTGAATCCGTGGGTTCAGGTAATCCACTAGCCTTGATCTCCCAAAGTGCTGGGATTGCAGGCTGAGCCACCAAGCCTGGCCCGTTCTGACTAGTATAAGATGTTATCTCATTGTAGTTTTAATTTGCATCTCCCTAATTATGAGTGATATTAAGCATTTTTCATATGTTTTTTGGCCATTTGTATATCTTCTTTTAAGAGATGTCTGTTTATGTCATTTGCACACTTTTAGATGGGGTTATTTGCTTTTATCTTGCTGATTTGTTTGAGTTATTTGTAGATTCTTGATATTAGTCCTTTGGCAGATATATAACTTGTAAATATCTTCTCCCATTCTGTAGGTTCCCATTTGCTCTGTTGATTATGTATTTTTCTTTTTGGAAGGTTTTTAGTTTAATTTAGCCCCACTTTGTATATTTTTGTTTTAGATGCATTTGCTTTTGGAGTTTTTGCCATAAATTATTTACCAAGGCCACTGTCCATATGAGTTTATCTAAGGTTTTCTTCTCTGATTTTTTTTTTTTCAGGTCTGATATTTAAACCTTTAATCTACCTTTAGTTAATTTTGGTATATGGGGAGTGATAGAGGTAAAAATAAAATTTTTTTCCTGCATGTAACTATTCAATTTTTCTGCACCATTTGTTGAATAGTGTGTCCCTTCTCCAGTGTCTATTTTTGTATGCATTGTCAAAGATCAGTTGGCTGTAGGTATTTGGATTCTCTGTTCTGTTTCATTTGTCCATGTGTCTGCTCTTGCCAGTACCATGCTGTTTTGGATGTTACAGCCTTGTAGTATAATTTGAAGTCAGATAATTAGATGTTTTCAGATTTTTTTTTTTTTTTTTTTGCATAATATTGCGTTGGCTACTCTGCCTCTTTTTGGTTGCATATGAATTTTAGGATTTTTTTCCCCTAAATCTATAAAAAATGACTTTGGTAGTTTGATATAGATTGCATTGACTCTGTAAATTACTTTGATTAATATGATCATTTTAATAAGACTGATTCTTTCAATTCATGATCATGGAATATTTCCCCATTTGTTTGTATCCTCTGCAAATTCTTTCATCAGAATTTTGTAGTTCTCCTCATAGAGAACTTTCCCCTGAATGGTTAATTATATTCTTAAATATTTTAACTTTTGTGGCTCCTATTGTAAATATAATTGGGCTTTTTATTTGATTCTCAGCATGGTAGTCATTGGTATCTAGCAGTGCTACTGATTTGTGTGTGGTGATTTTGTATCATAAAACTTTACTGAGTTCATTTATCAAGTCCAGGAGTCTCTTGAAGGAATCTTTAGGGCTTTCTGTATATAATATCATATTGTTGGCATACATAGATAGTTTGATTTCTAATTTTCCAATTTGGACACTTTTTATTTCTTTTTCTTGTCTGATTTCCCTGGCTAGGATTTCTAGCATGATGTTGAATAGTAGTGGTGGAAATGGGCATCCTTGCCTTGTTCCAGTTGTTAGAAGGAATGTATTTAACTTTTCTTTGTTCAGAATGACATTGGCTGTGTGCTTGTCATATGTAGCTTTTATTATTTTGAGGGATATTCCCTCTATGCCTATTTTGCTGAGAATTTTTATCATATTGGGATGCTGGATTTTTATCAAACACCTTTTCTGCATCTATTGAAATGATCATATTGTTTTTAATTCTGTTTATGTAGTGGATCATGTTTATTGACTTGCATATGTTGAACCATCCTTGCATCCCTGGGATAAATTTAACCCACTTGGTTGTGGTCTATTTTTAAAAATGTGCTATTGAATTTGGTTTGCTAATATTTTGTTGCAGATTTTCATAAATTAGCATCATTTTTAAAAAATTATCAAAAATTAGCACCAGGAGGTGGCACTTGCAGGAGAAAGCCAGCTGCAATGGTGGCTGTAGGATTTCACCTTGGCAAATGTTGCTCCAAGAAAATGCCCAGCCAGTCTGGGGTTGGACTCTGGGGATTTCCCAAGTTCTCTGTCTGTTTTTAGCTTTCAGGGGGAGTGCAGGAGAAAGGAGCTAAAAGCACCCTGCAAGTGTGCACTTTTGGCTATCCCATTGGGGATTAGGAGGAAGTCCCAGGACACTGGGTTAATACTGATGTGCAGAGCAGCACAGAAGACTTCACAAGGGGAATGACAGGTTGCTATGGCAACACATCCCACCTGGCTCCCACATTGGTCTCAGGCAACCTGAGATTTGCATGTCAAGGTGCAGCCAGCTTTAGAGTCTCAGGTGTTCTCAAGCAAGCTGCCAAGCTAAAAACCATCTGCAGCTGTGGAATTTACCCTTAGGATTTGTTCCCTCCAAAGCCAGTTGGACAGCAGTCACTCTACCCTGCAAACATCAAGTTCCTAGGCACTCTTCAAGACTTTTTTCCTGTGCCATTCCAAGGTTAGAGGATGACAGTGGGTCAGGCAGTTTCTCATGAGGGACTAAGGTCCTGCAAGACTCAGGGGGATCTGCAAGTCCACAGCAGGAGCTCAGAACTCCTAAATTCCCCTTACTCACCTTCAACACTGAGTCCAGAGGCTATAATGGACTGTAGTTTGCAGGCAAGAGTCTGACCAATTCCAGCCCGGGTCAGTGGATATTTTCTTCTTCTTTTCTCTAAGTGGTTATTATCACTCCTTTGGAGACATGTGGGGCATACTTCAGGATCCATTCTTCTCTAGGTGCTGAGGAAACTCTATCTTGGTTTACACCATTCTAGCTCTGTATGTCTTTTAATTTCCAAAAGTTTTGAGACTTTTTCCAGCTATCTGTATTATTATTGCTGTGCTGCTGTTATAATTAATATTTTTTTCACTTGAGTCTCACTGTTGCCCAGACTGGAGTGCCGTGGCCCAATTATGGCTCACTGTAGCCTTGAATTCCCATGCTCAAGTGATCCTTCAACCTCATTATCCTGAGTAGCTGGGACTACAGGAACACACCACCATGCCCAGTTAATTTTTTAAAAATTATTATTATTATTTGCATAACAAAAAATTCTCACTGTGTTTCCCAGGCTGGTGTTGAACCCCTGGGCCCAAGCAGTCTACTCACCTCAGCCTTCCAAAGAACTGAGATCACAGGCATGGGCTACTGTACCTGGACTCCAGCTATCTTTATATTATTGATATATAGTTTAATTCTAATGGGGCCTGAGAAAATGTCATATAATTTATTCTTTTAAATTTGTTGGATTGTGTTTTATGATGCAGAAAGTATTGGTCTATCATGAAGAATATTCCATGTTAACTTAAGATAAATGTATATTCTGCTATTATACATAGTACTGTATAAACAACAATTAGTTAAGTTGATGTATTGTGCTGTCCAGGACATCAATATACTCACTAATTTTCTGCCTGATTGATCTAGAGAGCACTAACAGAATGTTTTCAAAGTCTCCACAGATTTGTAATAATTAGTCTGTTTATTTCATTATTAATTCCTATCAGTCTTACATCATGTATGTTTACTCTCTGCTGTCAAGTATGTACATCTCATGACTGTGCTCTTGGAGAAATAAACCATTTAAAAATTCTGTAATGCTATTTCTATATTTAATAATATTATTTGGTTTAAAAACTGATTTCCCTGAATTTAACATAACTGTGTCTGCTTTATTTTGATTAATGTTAGTATGATATGTCTTTCTCCATTCTTTAACTTATCCAAGATTTTATGTTTAAAAATAATTTTATGTACACAATATATTATTTGACTTTTTAATCTACCCTGACAATCTGGGTCTTTCATTGCTGCATTTAGACCTCTCACATCTAAAACAAGTATTGATATAATTAGTTTAATATAATTTATTCTCTATTTGTTTCATTTTTTGTTGGTGTCGTCTCTGATTTTACTTGAGCAATTTATAAGATTACATTTTATCTTCTCTCTTTGCTTAAAAAACATATTGTTTATTATTCTTGTTGGTTATTGTCAGGCTTACCTTATACATTTTTAACTAAGCAAAGTACTTATTTGAATAACACACTATTGTATAATGTGCAGTTCAGATGCCTTATAACAGACTCAAATGGATCACCCCCTCAACAAAACAGAATTTATTCATAAAAAAACTGTATTTATTCTTACATGTTTAAACTTCAGTCACCTTCAAAGTACTCTCTGCTTGATGCAATACACCTGTCAAGACACTTTTCCCACTTCTCAAATCGTTTTTCACCTTGTCAATTTTGATGCCTTTAGTGCTTCTATCTTTTTTTTTCTTTTGTGGACATTTTTTTCATCCAGAAAAGCAAACAAAAAAATCTGCTCGGGGTAAAATCGGGTGAATAGGGAGGGTGGGACTTAATGGTCATGCCACTTTTGTCAAAAACTGCTGAAAACTCTGTGTGATGTGGGTAGATGCACTTATAAATTACCCATTATGAAATGGGAAAACAAACCGGGCTCAGTGGCTAAGCCTGTAATCCTGCACCTTTGGGAGGCTGAGGTGAGTAGATTGCCTGAGCCCGTGGGTTCAAGACCCGCCTGGGCAACTTGGCGTAGACCTCATCTCTACAATAAATCAAAAATGAGCCAGGAGTGGTAGCACGCGCCTGTAGTTCCAGCTACTTGGAAGGCTGAGGCGGAAGGATCGCCGGAGCCGAGCAGGTCGAGGCTGCAGTGACCAGGAGCGGCCACTGCACTCCAGTCTTGGCGACAGTGAGACTCCAACTCAAAAAAAAAAGAAAAAAGAAAGAAAGAAATGGGAAACACATTGAAAGAATTTCCAAAAAATTCACTCAAGGTGAACATAGCTTCTTACAACAAAACTAGCTGGTACGCTGATGCTTATGGGTTCCTAAAACCCTTACTTAACAGAGGAAATCTCTGCTATAAGTGGCCACCCTCCAAAAAATAATTTCATTTTTTGGGGGTCTCCCCTCATAGTTATATTTTCTTCCTCCCATCACTCTGGCATTCATTTCACTGCTCTATATATTAGTATTTCTCTCTATATGCTTAGTATTATCACTTTTTACAGTTTAATTTAAATTAAAAATAAAATAGGGAGACAAAGCAAGATGGTTGAATAGAACACTCCAGTGATTGTCCCTCTGAAGAAACATCAAATTGTACAGCAATCCATGCAAGAAAGTACCTTCATAAGATCCAAACAATAAGGTGATCTATCACTATTACTTGCTTTAGCATAATATCAAGGAAGGCGGCACTGAAGTGAGTAGGTAGTCAGTCTTGCATTGCCTATATCAACCATCTCCCAGCCCCTGACAGTACAGTGAAGAGAGAGAATCTGTGTGTTTGAGGCAGCAAGAGTTAAATGTTTTTCCATTAGAATTCTGTTCTGCCCTGTCACAGTAGAACATAACACAAGGCAGTATTCTTCCAGCACCTACAGAGAGAGTATTTAGACCAATTTTGGTCCACAGGGGAATTTTAGCCTCATTTTGAAGAGGCCAAATCCTAGCTGGCTGCAACACTAGCTGACTGAAGTGCCTGGAACCTGGAATAAAATTGACTGGCAATCAGGCTACCAGAACAGCCGTCCTATGCAGAAAGTCCTGGGGCTGGTGTCAGTGGCAGTGGGCTTGGGGTGTGACCCATTGTGACAGCGGTGGCAACTAAGAGAATGCCTATGCCATTCATTTTCCAACTCCAGGCAGTACAGATCAGGGAGATGCTTCTTCCATTTAAGGAAAGAAGAGTAGAGAATACAGAGGACTTTGTCTTTCAGTGTTGGTACCAGTTCAGCCACAGGAATATAAAGCACCAAGCAAATTCTCAAAGACCCTGATTCCAGGCCTTAGCTCCTAGATGGTGTTTTGAGATCCATCCTTGAGCCAGAAGACAATCTGTTGCCTAGGAAAAGCCCAGTCCTGGCAGGATTCACTATCTGTTGACAAAAGTCCCTTGGATATTGGATAAACATCAGTGGTAGCCAGGTAGTAGTAGTCACGGGCCTTAAATGAGCACCAGTCCTGAACTGGTCTGGAAGGCAATGGGCTTCAGGTGTGATACAGTGTGGTGCTAAGTATGGTACCAATAGGAGAGAGTGTCTGTGTCACTGTTTTCCCAACTCCATACAACTCAGTGTGAAGAAATATTCCTTATGATCAAGGAAAAGAGAGTGTGGAGTGAGTGACTTTGCATGTAACCAATGCAATTCTCTTTAACTCACCCAAGTGCACAAGGCACATTATCTAGGAGTCTATGAGGTCACAACTTCCCTGGGTTTAAGGGGCTACATAATTCTGATGAGACTGCAGTGACCACAGGCTTAGGTTACAGCAATCAATTCCTTTTAATATATGGGAAGTTATCCTCAGAAAGATGAGTAAAACAAGCCCAGACTGGGAAGATTGAAATAAATACCTAATTTTTTAATACCCAGACATTGACAAACATTCACAAGCAACAAGAACAACCAGGAAATCGTGACCTCGCCAAATGGATTAAATAAAGCATTAATTCTGGAGTGACATTGATATATGACATTTCAGACAGAGGAATTTTAAATAGTTGTCTTGAATAAGTTCAGCAAATGTCAAGATAACACAAAGATGCAATTCATAATTCTATCAGAGAAATTTAAGGATAGTAAAACAGTTTTTTAATCAAGTAGAAGTTCTAGAGCTAAAAACTTTAGTGGACAGACTGAAAAAAGAACATCAAAAATACATTAAATTATCTCAAATGCAGAACTGGTAAAGCAGAAGAATTAGTGAACTTGATAACAGATTATATAAAAATATTCAGAGGAGAATAAAGAAACATAAAAAGAATAAATTATGCCTATAAGATCCAGAAAATAGTCTCAAAATAAACAATTTAAGAATTATTGGCTTTAAAGAGGAAGTAGAGAGAGAGATATCAGAAAGTTTATTTATAGAAACAATAACAGAGAACCACTCTGAGCACTAGAAAGATCATCTAGACAGAATGTCAATGAAGAATCATAGGACATAATCTGCACTATATACCAAATGGACCTAAGAGATGTATTCAGAACATTTCATTTAATAGCTGCAGAACACATATTCTTCTCTGCTAGTAGAACATTCTTAAAGATGGACCATATATTAGGCCAAAACAAGTATTCATAAATTTAAAAAATTGAAATCATATCAAGTATCTTTTCTAATTACCATGGAAAAAATTAGAAAGCAATAACAACAGGAACTTTGGAAGCTATATAAACACATAAAAATTAAGCAGTATGCTCCTGAATGAAAATTGTGTCAATGTGAAATTAAGAAGAAAAAATTTCAAAATTTTTGAAACAAATAAAAATTGAAACTCAACATACCAAAATTTATGGAATACAGTGAAAGTAATACTAAAGGAAAATTTATAACAATGAACACTTGAATAAAAAATTACAAAAACTTCCAATAAACAGCCTAACAATGCATTTTTTTAAAAAAGTTGGATTCTCACTCTGTTGCCCAGGCTGGAGTGCAGTGGCACATTTATAGCCACTGCAGCCTTGATCTGCTGGTCTCAGGCGATCCTTCCGCCTCAACCTCCCAAGTATCTTGAACTATAGGTGCCTGCTACCACACTCAGGTTATTTTTTTGATTTATTGTAGAGATGAGAGCGTACTAAGTTTCCCAGGCTGGTCTCGAACCCCTGAGCTCAGGCAATCATCTCACCTTGGTCTCCCAAATTGCTGGGATTACAGTAACAATGCATTTTAAAGAAATAGAAAAGGAGCTGGGCTCGGTGGCTCAGCCTGTAATCCCACGCCTTTGGGAGGCTGAGGCGAGTGAATTGCCTGAGCC
>NW_007254866.1:29021-47622 GCF_000164805.1 Carlito syrichta | reverse complement strand
CAGTCTGGGCGACAGAGTGAGACTCCAACTCAAAAAAAAAAAAAAAAGAAATAGAAAAGTAAGAGTAAAACAAAGCCAAAATCAGTAGGTTAAAAGAATTAATAAAGATAAGAGCAGAAATAAATGAAATTGAGATTTAAAAATTACAAAAGACCAACAAAATAAAAAATTGGTGCTTTGAAAAATAAAATTAACAAGGCTTTAACTAGAGATGAGAGAAAGAGAGGAGAGAGAGAGAGAGAGTCCAAATAAATAAAACCAGAGACAAAAAAAGAAGACATTACAACTTAGCACAGAAATTCAAATGATCATTACAACTGTTATGAACAACTATAAAGCCAATCAATTGGAAGACGAAGAATTGAATAAATTCCTAAGCACATGTAATCTATCAAGATTGAAACATAAAAAAATCCAAAACTTGAATAAGACCAATAACAAGTCATAAAAAGCATTACAAATGTTTTCTAATATAACATAACAATTAGAAAACCTCAAGACCAGATAGCTTCATTGCTGAATTATATTAAAAATTTAAGGAAGAATTAATACCAATTTTAATCAAATTACTCAGAAAGATTGAGAAGCAGTAAGTACTTCCAAACTAATTCTATGAGGTCAGTATTACCTTAATACCAAAATCCAGCAAAGGCAAAACAAACAAAAAAAAAGAGAATGATAGGCCAATATCTCTAATGAGCACAGACACAAAAATCCTCAATGAAATATTAGCAAATAGAATTCAACAACACATTTTCGCTTTCCATGTTTTCAGTTACTCGTGCTCAACCATGATCCAAAAATAGATTAAATAGAATAATCCAGAAATAAGCTATTTGTTTTAAGTGGTTTTTATTATAGTATTTTATTATAATTGTTCTACTTTATTTTTAGTTATTCCTGTTAATCAATTAATGTGCCTAATTTATAAATTAAACTTTATTATAGTTATGTATGTATAGGAAAAGAAGAAGATAGTATGCATAGGGTTTGTTATATCCCAGGTTTTTAGCTTCCACTGTGTATGTAGCTTCTACAGATAAGAGAATGTATCTTCTATAAGTATAATCAACCTTGGGATATGAAATCTAAAGAAGAATAAAATTAAATTTCACTATGTTTTGGGAAAAGAAGAATGCAGATATTCAGAGCAATTAGAATTGTCAGTATTTCAAAACAACTATTTGGAAAATAGAAAAGACCTTGGGCGCTAGTTCATCTGGAAGTTAATGGGTATGGTGGTTTAAAAGGGGAATTAGTGTGTGTTTTGAAGCTAATTAAGGCGCAGTTGTTAAATGTCACATCTGTTGTTAATAAAGCATACGGTTTTAAGATTTAATCTTGCAAAGATCTGGCATTTTAAACCAATATCTGCTTATATTTGGATCTGGAATGATTTTATTATCTTGTGGTTTATTGAAATTCAATATTTCAGACTAAATTTCAAGCATGAACCTTTCAAATATTTTGGGGAGACTTAAAAATCAGGTAATAGTCTGTAATAAGAACTACTTATTCACATTTGTGCCTTAAGTTAGAAATTATCACTACACATGGTGGCTCATGCCTGTAACTCAGCACTCTGGGCTGCCAAATGGGAGGACTGCTTGAGCCCAGGGGTTGAAGATTAGTCTGGGCAGCAGAGTGAGACCTCATCTCTATAAAAAATTAGTCAGAAGTGGTGGCATGCACCTGTAGTCCTAGCTACTCAGAAGGCTAAGGTGGAGGGATAGCCTGAGACCAGGAGGTTGAGGCTGCAATGAGCGGTGATTGTGTCACTACACAGCATAAATGACAGAGTAAGACCCCAACAAAAAAACAAAAAATTGTCATGCTAAACAGTATTATAGGAATTAGAAAATATTTTAATGATTGGATGAGTAGTTATTTCTGGGGCGAAGAATTTGGGATCATTTTCCTTAATTCATTTAAATGTTGACTTTTGATAAATATTTTTATTTCTCCATATCTATTTAATATAGATTTGATTTTATATTGCCTTGCTTGTAAGCATATGATAATTAACAATGTAAATCCCCAGTTGAAACACATAACGGTTCTCTTGGAATACATAAATGTTACAATTTTCTTTAAGTTTTTCATTGAAGATCTGCTTTTTTCGAGCAGTACATTAAGTTAAATTAATATTATCTTTAATTATTGGGATATAATTTGTCTTGTGTTTGTGCCTGCAACCTAGAAAGGTAAAATAAAAAGCAAATTATAATCCTCCACTTGACCTGTTTTCGCATCTAATTTGAGAGCATTGTTTCTGTGGAGATAACAGTCTCCATGGTTACTGGTTACACTGACTTTTTAAATGTTTTAACAAGGTTAAAAGAATCCTTGGAACTGTTGCTTTGCATTTCAGCATAGAAGGACATTAGTCCTTTGAGACCACACCTTTGAAATAATAAGTTTGTATGCGATGAAGTGCATTGTAATGTCAACAGCTTATAAATATATCTATATGGGTGATTATTCAATGAAATACTCTACTTGAATTTGTAATTTAACAAAGTAAATATTTGTTAATAGGCAGAAGAAAGTATTACTATCTGGATGGATCAATATTACTGTGCTTTTCAAATCACATAGAAACAATCTCTCAGTTGGGGGATCAGCCTTGTTATCTCTGAATATGTTGGAAAATATCATAATTGCCAGAGTGCAGAGAAGCAGGAAAAAAAGGGGTATTTCACAAAAACATATGTAAAAGTGGTCTGAACACTGACTAAAATTAATAGCGTTTTAATTTTCTTTTTTGGTAAATTTGGAATACAACAACTGGATGGGGAGGGAGAAGTAAGCATTAACTATTACACATTTTAACATTTTTTCCATTTCATCCACCATAATTTGTTCCTAATATGATATATTCCTAAACATGCCAATTCTATATGCATATGTTTTTATGCTATATCAGTGCATAAAAGGTCATATTACAGGCTTATTGTTAGTCAAAGACTGAGGATTTCTTTTCATTCATATGAAAGTTGCTCTAAAGATTTTAATTGCATAAACCATGCAAGTGATTAACATGTGTAAAATATACCTTTCATTCTCCTTTGGTATATTTAAATTGTGACATTTTTAGACTCTGACATTAACAAGAAGCTACCTATTATTCAATTTTAATATATGTTTTTCTATTTAGGCATTTTAGTCAATTCATTTGGGACCGACTACTGACTATATCTGTATTACACTGATAGACCACAGGAACACATTGAAAGAACTAGAGCATGCAAGTAATCCTCCGGAGTGTTGGTATTTTGTTTGAGAAGATTTATTCTATGCTCTGGTTCACCCATCCTCAGAGTCAGTCGTTTTAATTCAAGAGCTTTCTGCCACGTACTTAAAAAAAAAAGTTCTTCCTATTAAAATTTAGCTACTTTAATCCCCCAAATTGGGCCTGGCTTCTTTTTTATTTTTTTCTGAAATTTAGAGTCATATTTTAACACATACTTGTATTTGTTTTGCATAAAAATGAAAAAAATGCATTTAAAATTATCTGAATGTACTTTTAATATTTTTAATACCCAAAACAGAAAACTATAAAAGGAAACCAAGTAAATCAACAAACTACCATAACTCACTGATAACTACTGTTGCAATTTTGTGTGTGTGCTATTTCGTTCTTTCAGTCTAACAACAGGAAAGTCATTATCTAACTTAGGATATGTTCTTGGGAAGAAATAACTAGCTGAGTAATGATGTCAATAAAAGTACTTACTAAATTAAAAATTATATAATCATCAGAGAAATGTAAATGAAACCTACAATGAGATACCACCTAACTCCAGTAAGGATTGCCATCATTAATCAAAAACAACAGTAGGTAGCACAGGTGCAGAGAAAAGGGAACACTTCTACACTGTTGGTGGGAGTACAAGCTAGCGCAACCTCTATGGAAAGCAATGTGGCAGCTCCTTTAAAAAAAGTAAAAATTGACTTTAATCTGATCCAGCAGACCCTCTCCTGGAAATATACCCAGAGGAATATAAATTGTTCTACATAAAAGAAACCTGCACACGCATGTTTATAGCAGCACTATTCACAATAGCAAAAAAGTGGAACCAACTCTACTGCCAGTGGAAAGTGGACTGGATAAGTAATATGTGGTAGATAAACATGGAGTATTACACAACCAGAATAAAAGAATAAAATCATGGTCTTCACCACAAATTGCATGGAGTTGGAGACTACCATACTTAGTGATCTATCACAGAGACAAAGAACTATATACTGCATTCTCACTCATAAGTGGGACCTGAACATCATTCACATTAGCACAAGGGAGGAATTGACAGTCACAGAGCACTGCCAGGGTAGGGAGGGTGGAAAGGGAATTAAAAAAACACCACAAAGGGTACCTGGTCCCAAACTAGGGGAAGTGAGGGACAGTTGAGGCCCAGACTTCACCTGCATGCAGCCTACTATTGTAATTCATCCTTACTTGTACCCCACATCTCTTTAATAAAATTAAATTTAAAAAATAAAAAAATGTACAATTAAATTATAAACAAGATAATTAAATTAAAGTGAAAAATTATATAAAATTTTAAAACATAGATGCACATTCACTTTTGTGAATAGTTTTAAAAGACTTGTACAGCAGTTTCTATGTTTATGATGACCTTGAAGACGTTGCTATTTTGCTCCCATTAAGTTATCAGTATAACTAATTTATACTAGAAGACCTTAAAGAAGTGAAAAACACCCATGTTATACATCATACATGCAAATAAATCTGACTCAATGAAAGTGTAAAATGAATATTGTATGTATCTAAAAGTATATAAAATAGATATTTCAATAATTAAAGATTATGCTCTGTGTCTTTCTACTAATGGTTCTTCTGATCTTAACCTAAAATATTACACAGATTAACCTATACAGGATAAGATTATGACCAATTTCAAATATTTTATGTTCCTATTTTTATAAAATAATTTTGTTTCTAAAATAGATCTATTAAAAAATTCTAAAATCCATTAGAGATATTTATGCAAAGATATCCACTTCAAAATATTTAAATTAAGTAGCAAAAAATAGTAAACATCTCAAATGTCTGCTTATCTACCCATGGCATTTTGGCCAGGTCATTTTTTTTCCAAGATAATATGAAACATAAGATAGAATAAACTAAAGAATGTTTTAGGATGTACTATATAGATATAAGTAGTAGCTATTCCTGCAGCTATTACTGAGCTTGGGTAGAAATAATCTCTGAAATAGAAGGAGTACACAAGGTGGGTCTGAATTTTGCCAGATGATTTATAATTGTTTTGCAAAAACAATTGCCTTGTTCTTATATTATCAATTATTCCATTTTCTGCACATTTGAATTGTCCATTCTTTTTGTTGCTGTTTTAAAATTTAGTTTTTTTTAATTTTAAAAATAAAATTTATTTAGATAAATAGAACTGTATATATTTAAGGTGTATACCATGATATTTTGATTCATGTATACATTATGAAGTGATTATCACAATTAGCATATTCATCACTTCAGAGTTGCTATTTGTGTGTGTGATGAGAAAATTTAAGATCTACTCCCTCTGCAATTTCAAGTATATAATACACTATTTTTTACTATAGTTAATATGATGTACATAAGCCAGACACAGAAAGACAAATACTGCATGATCTCACTTATATGTGAAATCTAGGCCTGGAACTCATAGAAACAGCCTGGAGAAAGATCGTTTCCAGGAACTGGGTCATGGAGGACACAGGGGAAATTTGGGTCAAATTGTATAAAATTTCAGTTATAAGATGAATATGTTTTGGAGGTCTAATGTCTGTTCTTTATCCTCTTTCTTTTATGTCCTTCGTTTTCTCTTGTTCCCACTCCACTGCCCACCTTATTTCTTCCTTTTATAAGCGAACATCTGGGATATATGTGAGAACTATTAAATTTATAGTGGAAATCTAAGCCACTAATTCAGTTTTTCTCTATTCTAGCTTCTCTTACCTTCCCCATAAATTACTTTAGCATGTGTACAACCTTAATATATAAACCTTTACTCATATATCAGAGTACACAATATGACCAATATATTTATATTTTGCATACATACATAACATTTCTTAATAGAAATATTTATAAATACATGTTATTGCTTTGGTTCTGCTATTAATTAGGCCTTGATTTTGCACAAAGCCTATCACATCAGTGAACCTGAATTTAATCATTTGTCATATAATGAGTTTGGAATGTTTTCTAAAGTATGCTAATGATTTACATAGTTACTATTCTGTAGAACGTTTATAGAAGACATCTATAAAATTGAGTTCATGTTGAAATAGAGAAATCAGGCACTAGGGTGTAAACTGGTAAATTAAAATTAAAGAAAAATACAGGATAGAACCCAGGGTTTAGGTACAAGCTTAATCTCTGCCTGTATAGAGATGCCATCTGATAATTTGCATGTCCAAGTAGGTAAGTTTTACACGTTAATAGTAATTCCCCTTGTTACTTCTTTCCAATATTTCACATAAGTCTTTTCTTCATTAACATATATATTATGCATTAAGTAAAATGAATCCTGCTGGACACATATGATGATTAAAAAAGTCATGGTGCATTTATTTATTTACTCATTGATTCAGCAAATATTTGAGCATGTACTATATGCCAGGCACTGTGTGAGGCACTGAAAATAAAAAAAACATGACAGATTACCACAGTAATTGACAGGACTCTGTAATGTAAATTTTTTAAAAAATTGCAATATGCCTAAAAGTGGCCTAAAGACGATGTTATTATAGAGGTGGCTTTCCAGAAGTTGTGTTTTGAACAATAGCTTAATTAAGGAGTTCTCTGCTAGTGAGGGACATGGGACAGTAAAGAGACGAGTCCAATACCATATAACAATGTTGGTCAAGGAATGAACACAGTGCATCATGGCTACATACAGGATGGAAGGGTGATCTGTCTTAGAACTAGAGGCTGAAGCAAGGTAGCCTTCCTGGAGGAGATAACATAAAGAGCTTTATTCTGAAGTGTAAGTCTATGTTTACAGGGTAAATAAAAAGAAGGGAAGAACAGAAACAAAGTGATCTGAAGAGAGATAGCAAGTTGTATACAGCAACAGAGACATTATAAGAGATTGATCTTACTAAAACTTACAATTATTCACATTTTGGCAACTTTGTTCTGAGTCACTCATATTGATTTTCTTTGCTGTTTTCTAACATAAAATCATATAGCACTGCCTTAACTTTTATGTAATTTTCTTTTTTTTTCTTTAAAGAGCTTTTTTTATAATCAATATTTTTTATTATGATATTGTGGGGTACAGTTAAGGGTTAGGTATACAAATATGCTTTGTTCAGGCACCCTTGTTGAAAGAGGTGTCTCCCCATCCCCAGACAGATGTTTACTACCATTAATCCCATTTTCAAATAAAGACTTCATGTTACTTCTTAAAACAATCTTAAGAAAACAGAGGAAATATATTTTGCTTCTTATTTTTATTTATTAGCTGTGTAATGTTTGAATCATTTCTGTCGCAGGTTAATGCTGATAATTCTGTTGCTGGGTCTGTTTGTATGTCAAAAGGAGTCAGATCGACAGTCTCTGTATCCCTGCTTTTCTAACTTGATCTCTCTCAATCCCAGTCATTTATAATTTGTGACATAGACTTAGCTACTCTCAGAGACATCAGCTATAAATTCTCTTTTGAACTGGTTCTGTCATTACTTACAGTTAAGATATGTTCGTTTTTGGTTCTTTTAAACAATATTATGGAGTGGTTAATGAAATAGGGATAGGTAGAAAAAATATTTTCCTTAACTTCTTTGCAAAAAAACTTGACTTTATAAAATATTCCTAAAAATGAAAGTTATAATGAAAGATAAATGTCATGATAACAAGATAATAGAATTGTATTTTTATACAACTCATCCAGAGTTCATGGGAGGACTTCTCTATGCTGTTTATTACTGACATCAGTAAAGTCAGTAAAGACAGGGAATCTGAGGGGCACACAGAGATAAAGTAATCTGATTTTAAATTAAAATCTAATCCTAAAATACAACAAATATACTGAACTTTGGCCTAAAATTCCCAAATTTTAACAAAGTATATATTATTGCTTTATTTGTTTATTCCATATATATTTGTAAAATTTAGGCATATGCATGGAAATAGTTACAATAGTATGTCCATAAAAAATAAGTTCCATAAAGCATTTACAAATGTACTTAGATTTCAATTACATGCCTTAAATTTAATTTTAATTTGGTAATTGTAATTATTCACCTTAGTTGTAAATTTTAACTGTACAATTTGATATATTTTGATAAGTATATATACCCATGTAACTACTGCCACAATGTATAACACATTTTGACGTGATGAGAATATTCTAATAGTAGTTTTCACAGATTTCACAGATTTTCATAGATCTTATAATCTAAAGTCACATAGCTCTCTGGTAAAGAAATCATAATATCAACATTTAATATAATATGTAACTAATTAACATGTAATTAATGTGTAATGATGAAATTATGTAAGATCCATGAGGGCAGTGATTTTTGTCAGAATTTTTTAGTGGTTTAGAATCTACCACTTACACACAGTAGACACTCCACATATTTATATTGAATGAATAAATTATGCATGCATTATTTATGTTAAGATCTGTGTTTATTCAACAATACCTTTCGTTATTTTTCAAATTTCTTATTATCTCTTATTATAATGGCAAAAAAACCCAAAGTAAAACCCTAGGTTTCATTAAACATACCTCTACCAAATGTTCCTTTTTTTTTGCTAATGGAAATATGTTTTTCAATAAGGAAAAATAAATATTAACAGTGTTTTGTTAAATTTAATGATTTAAAAACTTATATAATTTAGCCATTTCATCTTATTTAAATATTATTCTTTTCATTCCAGAATCAGTTAGTTTTTAAAAAATACTCTTTCCATATTACTAATCAAAGCTATTTCATTTGACATGCTACCTAAGTCTAATTAAATATTTACTCAGATTTTTAATGGTAATGAATGTACTACATTCCATGACTGATACAAAATTAAAACTTTGAAAACAACAGGTCGTTGAGAAACAAATACCCAAGTATAGATTATTGACAAGATCAATTTTTCCCATAAAGTAAGAATTGTTAGATTACTAAACAAACTATCATCTTGATGTATGCAATTGTCTTTGGTTATGGTAACATTAAAAAGCAACAATTCAAAATTTATTAATCCTATAAAAAAGTTATTTTCACTCCTGGACAGTTGCAGTTCTCCATGACAACAGCAATCTCTAATGTCTGGAAAATCTACTTGACATATTAGGGTCAGGAGTTGTTATTACCAATAACAGCAGGTACTTCTAATTTTGTGACAGTGGAAAATGTCTGGTCGATTATGATTGTCATAAAATTTTAGACAATATATATTTTCATTTGCAGCATACTATTCTCCTTGTAAAATGGTTTATTTCATTCTTTTAAAACCATTCTCCTCATAAAATTTCCTCCTCTATTCTTTTCAATAGAAAATATTCTGAATATTTTCTCCCATTTACCATTGTCCCTTCCCACAGGGCTTGGCTTTTCAGACAGCCATATCATTACTCAGCTCCATCACAACAACGATGCTGCTCTTTCAGCTTTTCTACCACTTTAATCAGAATTCGGATGTCCACCTGGCAACCTCCATCCTTCCATGCTATACTACATATTTATTTCAGCAGAGGGTATGCTTGGCCAAGCTACTTTGCACTAGAAAGCAAAACTAAACAAGTATCATCAGAAAAATTACAAACGAGCATGATTGCAGGTTAAATATGTACTCAGTGGCTACTCCGCCATGGCAATGAATGGTATGTTCATTTCTACGAGAAAAATAAAGGCAAATAAACCAACTGAACTACAGGCACAGGTGGCTTAAAAAATCATGAAGGAACATAATTTCATTTGAACTGAAATACAATACAATTTCTTTAGAAACTGTACCTACGGAGTTTTGGAATAATTTTACTAGACGTCATTTTCTAGTTCCCAGTCAATTGCGAGCGAATTTAGAGGCATCCAGTAATGGCAGTTGAATTTCACTGCACCAGGCAATCTCTCTAGGAGTGCGCTTGTTTCGGCATGCACTTTTAGAGCATAGTCAGTTATGGAAATGAGTCAAATATCTGCCTGAAACTCCTTAGTTGGCAACCATGAAGGTGTCACACAATTGATCAATCTAATGAACAACTGAGCACTGGCACTCACTACAAAGATGGGCAGAGTCAATAACAAAATGACAATTTGAATCAAAAATTGCCAGGGGAGGAGGGTAGTACACTTCATCACTAAGGGTACCTGATCGCAAACTAGGCGAAGTGGGAACCAAAATGAGGCCTAAACTTTACCTGTACAATGACCATTTGTATACCTAACCCTGACTTGCACTGCTTATCTTTAAAATAAAAATTAGTCTAGACCAGACTCACTTTGTTACAGGCAAGTAACCAGTCAAAAATGAATATGGAACACAAAGAAAGATAAGAATACTATATTTTTACTTTCATTTACTACTAATTTCTGCATTTTAAGTGCCATATGAAAGAGGGGAGGGAGAGACAGATTCTAGCACTCTATGTCCATATCTCATATCTACTTTGTCATCTATTATTGCTGAGGTATGTTTTATTATGTGATATGAAAAATAAAGAAAACTATAATATGTATATACTTTTTCATTTAAGATGTATGTGCTTACTATAATTTACCTTATTTTCCATGAAAAAAAAAACAAACCCATGGTTTTCTTGGTTGAGGAAATGTGAAATGAATCTAGATTATAATAAAACATTATAAGAAATATACAAATTGAGCTTATTTTATAGCAAGAAATATGCTGCCTGAACAAAAAAGGCTGTAAACAACAAATTTGGTCAAATGAGTATCAAATTTCCTTACAAAAATAATTGAGGGTATTATTAGGGTCAAACTATTTCTATTTCCACCTTCACTTTAGAATGTCAAGTATTTGATAGTAGGGACTTCATCTGCACCTAGAGCAGAGTTTCATACATAGTGGAAGTACATATATTTTGATTAGTGAATAAGTAACTGAAAATATGTAAAATAGTTTGCATACTTAGAAAAAGAAAAATGATAGTAAGCCATCACTTGTTCATTAATAAACAAGTTATGCCACAATAATTTTTATTCCATTTTAGACCAAATTATTGATTATAGATTTTTTGCATATAGAAAGGAGAACCCCGTGGTAGGACATATTACAATCAGCTAGCTTGTACAGCTAACTCTATTTCAATCTTTGAGCAGATCTGTTTAAAGCTTTGACCTATATAGACATTGCCTCTGATATTTGCCGGTGGTCTTTGATTGACTGTATTCTTATTGCTTTCTTTTTGATTATTGTAGATGATAACATAAGGTGGGCTTATCAAACATGTATGGAAGCTATTATAAAGAACAGCATATTTATTGTCCTTACTTCCCTTGGTTTAGGACCAGGCACCTTCAGTGTTGCTACATGCCCTGCCCCTCCCTGACAGTATCGCATGAATGTCAATCCCCCCCTTGTGCTATTGCAATGTTCAGGTCCCACTTATGAGTGGGACCATGTGGTACTTTGTTCTTTGTTTCTGTGATAGATCACTAAATATGATTGTCTCCAATTCCATCCAATCTGCTGTGGAGTCCATGATTTTGTCCTTTATGGCTTCATAATATTCCATCGAGTGGATCAACCCCATTTTCTTTATCCAGTCCATTTTTGGTGGGCACTATGGTTGGTTTGATGTTTTTACTATTGTGCATATGTGGTTTAAAAAAAAAACAAAAACATGCATTGCCAGGTGCCTTTTTTGTAGAATGATTTATGTTCCTTTAGGTATATTCCTAGAAGGGGGGTTGCTGGATTGTAATGAAGGTCAATTTCTAGTTCCTTTAGAAATTGCCACACTATTTTCCACAGAGTTTGGAGTAGTTTGTACTTCCGCCAACAGTGAAGAAACATTCCCTTTTCTCCACACCCGTGCCAGCATCTGTTGTTTTTTGATTAATGCTGGACATCCTTACTGGAGTTAGGTGGTATCTCAGTCTAGTTTTGAGTTGCATTTCGCTGATGATTAGTGAGGTTGAGCATCTTTTCATGTATTTGTTGGCTGATTGTATGACTTCTTTTGAGAAGTGTCTATTCATGTACTATGCCTATTTTTTAAAATAAAACTTTTTTTCTTTCAGTTCGCAAATAGTAAATTTAAAATGAAATGCAATTTGACTTTTTTAGTAACTTCTGAGATTGAATAAAATAAATTTTATTGTATTATATAAGAATATCATAATTTACAAGACCTGGTGCCCTATGGTCTTCCATGGGGATTTTATTCTATTAGTTCTGTACAAATCCAGCATCATATCTGAGAGTGCTATTGAGAGTCATCTGCTCCCTGCTCCAGTGTACTGTGAGAGAAAGAAGGGCAACTCTAGGTTTTGGTACTTGAGGTAGATATTAACAAAGGAGATTTTCAGAAAGAAAAAAAAAAAGCAAAGTAATAGGAAGATTGTAAGAAGCAGGCAGATGCAGGTAAGATTTATCTTCATCTGTAGAACTGAGCATTACAGGTCAAATAAGGACAGATAGGCCTTTCACCCAATCTCCTCAACAAATCAAAGCAGATTAGAGCAAGTATATCTACAGGATTAAGCATGTGCATAATATTATTTCAGGGAAAATAAGCATCGCTTCCTCCTGCCACCAAAAAAAGAAAATTCCTATTGCTGCTTCCAGATGCTTACGCTAAATTTTTTAAATGAAAAATATAAGGACTTTTGAAATGTTATGCTATAAATAAGAACCTTAACCTGGAAAAATTTCCCATCAACACATCCTATTTTAAGTAAAGGGAAATAGGTTGTAGAAGATACTGCTATCACTAGAAATCAGAGATTATATGCAATGAAAGAGGGAAGTCATTTGGGAAAGGTCTTTGTGAGCTTCACAATCTTACTTAGATCTTGTTTATTTATTTCATCTGTATATTGACAAAAAATAATCATTCTCGACAAGTTTCTGATCCTGCTCAACTGCACGGATACTCCTCTTCATGAAAGCTCTGTCTGTAATCATCTCCAAAGGAATTAAACAATAATAAAATGTCACTCTTGTGAAAATTTATAATGTTTACAAACACCTTTTCTTGAGGGCACTTAAAATGCTTTATTAATTATGCAACTAAGAGTGACAAGCCTAAAATTAAGAAACACTTGGTATGTACTCAAAACCATAAGGAGACTTACTCAAGACATTTTAAAAATGTGTTAAAAACTTTATCTTCTAAGACCTTTTTTCCTTCTTTAATCTTGAGAATAGTCTTATGTTGTAAACGTTTATTGTGACAACTCTTTAAAACTTAACTGTTGACAGTTACCTTAATATAATGAACTCAAACATAAATACAAGTGGCTCAAAAAATAGTTCTGATGCAAACATTTTCATACTTTGTGCCCACTTCCATATGTTTGCATACAAAGCTTTACCCTAGACCTTCTTTCCTCCAGTGTTCTAGACTTTTGTCTTCCCAGTCCTTGACCAGACCAGGTCATTTGCTTCTTCCTAGAATGTGTGTAATTTTCACCTCAGATTACATCTTCCACCTGAAGTCAGTGACTAGGTACACTGTTCTCCACTCTGCCCGTTGGAGAAACTTTCCCTCTTGAATATCTCCCGGGGCCATACTTGAATGTGGCGATGAAGGTCCATTTCCAGCTTGCTTACATGTATGAAGCCAACCTGTAGATAAATCTAGCCTGGCTTTTCCTCCTTCACCAGTGGGCAGGAAGGAGCACTCCACAGGGAAATAAGTGCAAGCCCTGAGGGTCTAGGGGGATGCAAGTTGTGAAGCAGTTTGAGTGACTAGCTCATGCAGCTTACTGGACCCTTTCGTCCTGTTCAGGCCCAATCTCTGCTGGGTTCATTAGACACTGTGATTTGGCAGATTCTCAGCACCCAGCCTATAAAGGGAAATTGTGATACAGGGTCATTCTATCTAGAATGATTCCTTAGAGTTTCTTTGTCTTTTGCTAACTTTGTTTTTCCGAAGGGCACATACCTTTTATATGTGTCCTTATGATTAGATTTAGATTTTGCAGTTTAAGCAGGAACACTACTAAAGCGATCTGTCCTTCTCAAGGAGTTATACTAGTATTGGGACACTGACTGGTTCCCAAATGGCTGATGTTAAATATTATCTCTTGATTAAGATTTGTCACCGTCATTTTTCAGCACTTCCTTACTTTCTCTGCATCTGTACCAGCACCGAAGTAAGCACTATCTTTTTTTAATCTATATTTATATGTTTTCTTCAATCTCAATAACTTTGACATCACTATATCCATTTTGCATTATGTAGCACAGTTGGCCATGGTACATCATATGTTCTTTTATCTCAGTTGTTTTAAACATGCCATACATATATATTTTTTTAATTTGGGCTAAGTCCTGTAACTGGAGTGCAATGGCATGATCATGGCTCACTGCAGCCTCGACCTCCTGAGCTTAGGCAATCCTTCTGCTTCAGCCTCCTGAGTAGTTAGGACTACTACTACACCCTGCTCAGCTAATTTTTCTATTTTTTTGTATAGACAAGGTCATGCTATGTTGCCTAGATTGGTCTCGAACTCTTGGTCTCTTCCCTCCTCAGCCTCCCAAAGTGCTAGGATTACAGGCATAAGCCATTGGGCCTGGACTCAGCACTGTCTTAAAGAAATGAATATTCCTTTAAAAGTGGAATGGTACACAAAGATCAAGGTCTGCATGCTCCAGATCCTCAGGAATATCTTATTTCCTCAATAGTAGGTCATCTCGACAGAAAACTATAGAAAATATATGGGTATTATCCTAAACTGCAGGTTCTGAGATTTTACTCAACTTGCAAACTAAGATGTTAGCCTGCAGGAGTTCCTAGATGCAGACAGAAGACACAGCTGTATCTTATTACTCATGGCAGACAGGAGGTCCATGACCCGGTCAGTTCTTCCTGCCCCAATCCCCAAAGGGCCCATTTACAAGTGAGTGCAGGCGGTTGCTTCCCGTGCAGTAGATTTATTTCACAACTGAGGACACTTGACATGTGGGAAACCCCTATATTATCTAGAGGCTGCTAGAAAATCTACCCAAACTTTGCCCTGGAGTTAGGCATTATCTTTAGGACTCGGATCAGGAAGCAAATCTGTTCTCTGCCCAGAGGGAGAGAGGGAGGGGTTGTTTATCCTTCAAACTCATTTGCTATAAAAAAATCTTTGGATAGATATCTGAAACAAATGCTTTCGATATCTTTTATTTTTTTCTCAGAAGAAGGACAAAAAATACAAGAGATTCCTGGAGAATTATCTCCTATTAAGTGTGTACGTGTGTGTGTGTTTAATAAATTCATAGGAATAACTTTAATTGCAATCCAGAGGGTACATTCTAATCTCTCTTTCCATATCTGTAATTTTCTTCTGACTCTTGTAATTTTCCATGTATTAATTGATTATACAATATCTTGATAAACAGAAAATACTTTCAAATTTGCCGACTTATACTGCAGAAATAAGTAAAGATACTAAATAAAAGTCATTAGTTTAATAGTTCTTTTAAAAATAAAAAATTGCATACTTTTAATGCATTAATTTTAAATGTATAATTACATTTACATGTATTACAAATACATTTTGATGATTTCATACACCTGTGCACCTCACACACTAGCAATATATTGCACATTTTCATCATTTCTCTAAGTCCTTTCTATCCATTCTTATTCACTCACTTTCACCACTTTTCCAAATATTTTTGAACACATCCTTGCTTGTTTTAGAACTTTAGAAAGAAACTTCAAAAGAAATGCTGTGGATGTATGTATTGGAAGTTTGTTCCCTTTTATTGTTGAGTGGCATTTAATTTCATTGTCCGGAAATAGCACAATTTGATTTTCCATTCTCTTATAAATTGGGATTATTGGAGACGCGGCAAGATGGCGACGAAGCAACCCAGTGTCTGAAGCCCTCTGCAAGGGAGATCTGCGGTGGGTCTCTAACTCTCACCCTGGGGGGCTGGGGACCCCAGCATTGCAGCCTGCTCTTCAGACAGAGCTCAGCCATTACCACCGCTGGGACATCGCAACGACTGGACAGTTTTACTGCATTGCAAACAGTTCTGCTGCCGCTGCAGCCCCTACCCCCACCGCCGCTGCCGTCGCCGCTGCCGCTGCCGCCGCGGCCTCTGGGACGGGTAGCACATCACACCACCCAGCCTGAGGAGATCCACAACAAACCGTTTAAGGGAAGATCTGCTGGGATCACTGCCACCTCTCCTGCATCCGAGACTGTCCTGCCCTCCCAGGGTGGGGCTCCTGTTGCCTGCTCCGAGGCAGGCAGCCATCTTGTTCCTGTCCGGCCCCACCCCATCTGGGGCGAGCAGATGAGATAGCACCACCTGCTGGCGATTCAAGGTAACAACACCGAAACGGGAGAAACAAGCTTGATAAAGACATAGGTCAGAGTGGTGAATGGAGGGTGATCTGAACTGTCCTTCACAGCAGACCAGGAGCAACTGTCCCTAACTGCAAACTAATTTACCAGCTTGAAAAGAAAACTAGAAATCAGACCTGAAAGGACATTGGACTTAAACGAAATGACTCAGAGTGTGCTTCATTGATTCTATTAGTTTAATGACTTAATTCTATTTCTACTGTATTGTTCCCTTTTTTCTCTTTTCCTTTTCCTTTTCTTCTCCTTTCTTCAGTCTGTAAACCATGTCTTTGTATAGAGGAACAGCACACTAATAAGGTGGTTGGATAGCTGGTGTGTTAGCATCACTATATGTTTTATTTTTGTTTGTATGAGAGTTGGTTCAAATGTAGCTGTGCTCTATTGTTTTTATCTGTTTCAGTTTAGGCCTCTCTCTCTATTTGTTTGCACACTCGTTTTTTCCCCCCTTACTCCTCTATCTCTCCACTCCCCTATTCAACCCACTATCTACTCCATTCTCTCCCCTCTGGTAACCATATTTTATTTCAGGGAGAAAACCTACAGCCCCACTGCACGGACAGATTCCAGGGCAGTGGGAAGTGGGTTCCACATTATCCACACGCATGTCAGCGAATACCAGGACCTGCAGACAGATTTGGAATCACAGCTCTCCCCATAAGTACATCTCAAAACTGCAAAAAGGACCACCTCCAACCTACAGTGCAACTTCAGAATTGAACAAAGTAAGAGGACATACATAAAGAATAGGAGATTGAACAAACAAGTAAAACCAATCCCTTTACCCCTGAATAACAGAATTAAAGAAGACGGTGATGTAGAGGGAAGGAAAAAGTAGGGAGGGGGAAAAACCACACAAATGAAGAAAAACCAAAAGAAGAATATAGGTCCTACACAGACCCCTGGGAAATCAGACACTGAGAAACAGATTCTGGAACACGGACAATGAAGAGTCCCCAGAATGACTGGTTACAT
Organism: Carlito syrichta; assembly: GCF_000164805.1. NCBI lineage: Eukaryota > Metazoa > Chordata > Mammalia > Primates > Tarsiidae > Carlito > Carlito syrichta. Next base: position 30,123 of record NW_007254866.1, on the reverse strand, counting down.
GCAACAAACCCAGACATCAAGCCATTAATGGAGAGAATTTTAAAAATTGAGGAGAGACAAGAAAAAAATAGGAAGGAGCTGTTGTCAGAAATGACAGCAGTAAAGAATACTGTGATGGAAATGAACAACAGACTAATAAGCATGGAAAGCAGAATCAGCCAAGCAGAAGAAAGAATCTCAGAGCTCGAAGACCAAAACACAGAACTAACCCAAACTGTCAAAAGCATAGAAAAGAAGCTCAAAAAGACAGAACAAAACCTGCAAGACATGAATGATCACTTCAAGAGACCAAACCTAATAATAATTGGGTTTCCTGAGGCAGAAAGAGAAACACAAGCCATGCTGGAAGAAATATTTCATGAAATCATTCAAGAAAACTTCCCTCATCTCATTAAGGATGAAAAAATACAAAAACAAGAGATTCAGAGAACCCCTGCAAGACAACAAATGAGAAGACCAACTCCCAGACACATAATAATTAGCCTAAACAAAGTAGTTATGAAAGGAAAAATCCTAAAGGCAGCAAGAGAAAAAGACCAGACTACCTACCAGGGAAAACCAATTAGAATAGCAGCAGATTTATCCACAGAAACCCTTCAGGCCTGGAAAGCCTGGAGCCCTATCTTCAAAGTTCTAAAAGAGAAACAATTTCAACCAAGAATAACCTACCCAGCCAAATTAAGCTTCATTAGTGAGGGAGAATTGAAATCTTTTCCAGACATCCAATCTCTAAGAACCTATGCTGCCACCAGACCACCTCTACAAGAAACACTTAAGAAAGTACTGAACACAGAAGAAAAAGAAAAAGAAGAGCAGCATTCTTCACAAGAGTACAGGCAAAAGATTAAAAACACACACAAACCAACTCCAAAACCCAAAGAAAGACAACAAATAAACAGGAACAACTCTGTAAGAACCTTATAGCAGGGATCAACTCTTGCATTTCAATTATTAGCCTAAATGTGAATGGACTAAATGCACCACTGAAAAGACATAGAATGGCAAAATGGATAAAATATCATCAGCAACAATCTATTGCCTTCAGAGACTCACCTCACTAGAAAGGACACCCACAGACTCAAGTAGAGGATGGGAAACAAAC
>NW_007254866.1:0-29001 GCF_000164805.1 Carlito syrichta | reverse complement strand
CTGGGGACTTTAAACCCCACTCACAAACCTAGACAGATCATCAGGACAAAACATCAGCAAGGAGATCCAGAACCTCAATGTGACTTTGGACCAAATGGACTTAATTGATACCTACAGAACACTCCATCCAAAGACCACAGAATACACATTCTACTCATCACCACATGGAATATATTCTAAGATCAACCACATACTCGGCCATAAATCGAGCATAAGCAAATTTAAAAGGACTGATATTCTGCCATGCACCTTTTCGGACCACAGTGGAATAAAAATAAACATTGACACCAACAAAGTCCCCCCAAAACCCACAAAGACATGGACACTAAACAGCATGATGCTAAACAACTCCTGGGTCAACGACGAAATCAAAACAGGGATCAAAACATACCTGGAACAAATGAAAATGAACAAACATCTTACCAGAATCTCTGGGATGCCCTTAAAGCTGTAGTAAGAGGGGAATTTATATCCCTACAAACACACATGAAGAAAATGGAAGGAACAGAAATTCACAACCTAACAAACCACCTAAAGAAGTTGGAAAAGCAAGACCACAAAAACCCTAATTTCAGCAGAAGAATCCAGGTCACCAAAATAAAAGCCCAAATCCAGGACATAGAAGACAAAAAGATAATACAAAAAAATCAATGAAACAAAAAGCTGGTTCTTCAAAAGGGTAAACAAGATTGATGATCCCCTAGCTAGACTGATCAAGAAAAAATGAGAAAAAAACCAAATAAGCATAATCAGAAACACAAAATATGAAGTCACATCTGACCCTGAAGAAATACAAAAGATCATTAGAGACTACTATGTACACTTGTATGGAAACAAACTTGAAAATCAGAAGGAAATGGAGGACTTTCTGACATCACACAACCTACCTAGGTTGGAACAAGAAGAAATTGAGACCTTAAATAGACCAATAACAACAAGGAAATCGACTACGTAATAAGAAAACTTCCTACAAAAAAAAGCCCTAGTCCAGATGGCTTTCCAGCAGAATTCTGCAAGACATTTAAGGAGGAGCTGATACCAATCCTACTGAAGGTATTCCAGGCGATTGAAAAAGATGGAACTCTCCCCAAATCATTTTATGAAGCCAACATCACATTGAAACCCAAGCCAGGTAAAGATCCAACAAAGAAAGAGAACTACAGGCCAATATCTTTGATGAACCTCGACGCTAAAATTCTCAACAAGATCCTAGCAATCCAGATTCAGCAATACATCTCAAAAATCATCCACCATGACCAAGTAGGCTTCATTCCTGGCATGCAAGTCTGGTTCAACATTCGTAAAACCATAAATGTAATTAAATACACCAACACATGTCAAAACAAAAACCACATGATCATATCACTAGATGCAGAAAAAGCTTTTGATAAAATCCAGCACCCCTTCTTGATAAAAACCCTTGAACATCTAGGCATCAGGAACATACCTCAAAATAGTAAAAGCCATCTACGAGAAACCCACAGCCAGCATACTCCTAAATGGACAAAAATTGGAACCAATTCCCCTGAAAACTGGAACTAGACAAGGATGCCCACTCTCTCCCCTCCTGTTCAACATAGTATTGGAAGTCCTGGCTAAAGCAATCAGAGAAGAGGAGGCAATCATAGGTATTCAAATAGGAAAAGAGGAAGTCAAGTTATCTCTCTATGCAGATGATATGATGGTGTACCTTGAAAACCCAAGAGAATCTGTCAAAGGCCTCCTTACATTGATAAAAGCCTTTGGCAAAGTCTCAGGATACAAAATAAATGTACAAAAGACAATCGCATTTCTCTACACCAATAATAAACAAACAGAAACCCAAATAAAAAACACAGTTCCATTCACAATAGCCACAAAAAAAATGAAATACCTTGGCATCTTCCTAACCAGAGACGTGAAAGACCTTTACAATGAAAATTACAAAACACTGCTCAAAGAAATCAAAGCTGACATGAACAAGTGGAAAAATATCCCATGCTCATGGATCGGAAGAATCAACATTGTGAAGATGTCCATCTTACCTAAGGCAATCTACAAATTCAATGCAATACCCATTAAATTACCAACAACATTCTTTTCAGACCCAGAAAAAACAACACAGGAATTCATATGGAAACACAAACATCCAAGAATAGCCAGAACAATCCTCAGCAAAAAAAAACAAAGCAGGTGGTATCACAATACCAGATTTCAAACTTTACTATAAAGCTACAATCATCAAAACAGCTTGGTATTGGTACAGGAACAGGCATATAGATCAATGGAACAGAATTGAGATTCCAGAAGCAAAACCTCAATTTCTCAACCAACTCATCTTTGACAAAGCCCCCACCACCTACCAATGGGAAGAGGAGAACCTATTCAGTAAATGGTGCTGGGAAAATTGGCTGACCACATGCAGAAGATTGAAACAGGACCCCTATCTATCCCCATGCACAAAGGTTAACTCCAAATGGATCAGAGACCTAAATGTAAAACCTCAAACCATAAGAACCTTAGAAGAAGGAAGGAAATACTCTCATGGAAATCGGAACTGGCATCCAATTCCTGTACAAAACCCAAAACCCACAGGACTTAAGAGAGAAGATAGACAAATGGGACCTTATTAAACTGACAAGCTTCTGCAAAGCCAAAGAAACCATCAAGAGAGCAGGAAGACAGCCTACAGACTGGGAAAAAGTCTTTGCCAACTCTAGGTCTGACAAAGGCTTAACATCCTGGATCTACAAGGAACTGAAGCGTACTGAAAAGAAGAAAACAAACAACCCCATTATAAAATGGGCAAAAGACATGAACAGACACTTCACAAAAGAAGACATTCGAGCAGCCGACAAACACATGAAGAAATGCTCAACCTCACTAATCATCAGGGAGATGCAAATCAAAACCACACTGAGATACCACCTAACTCCAGTCAGAATGGCAATTATCAACAACTCAAAAAATAACAGCTGCTGGAGAGGGTGTGGTGAAGAAGGAACACTTCTACACTGTTGGTGGGAGTGTAAACTAGTGCAACCTCTGTGGAAAGCAGTGTGGCGATTCCTAAAAGCTCTAAAAATTGACCTTCCATATGACCCTGCAATCCCCCTACTGGGAATATACCCTGAAGAACACAAATCACTCTATAAAAAAGATACCTGCACACGTATGTTTATCGCAGCATTGTTCACAATAGCAAGAACCTGGAAACAACCATGCTGCCCATCAAAAGAGGACTGGATTAAAAAAATGTGGTACATATACACGATGGAATACTACGCAGCCATAAAAAATAACAAAATCATGAATTTCGCTGCAACCTGGATGGAACTAGAGTCTATAATACTGAGTGACCTCTCACAAAAACAAAAATCCGAATATCACATGTTCTCACTCATATAATGGACCTTGAACATCCAATGCAATACTATGAGAAAATGACGGATGGTACTGGGAAACTATGGGGGGGAGGGGGATGGGATTAACAGTAGCAAATATCTGTCGGGGGATGGGAAAACACTTCTTATCTACAGGGTGCCTGAATGAAACGTCATTGTACACCTAACCCTTAACTGTACCCCACAAAACCATAATAAAAAATACTGATTAATGAAAAAAAAAAACAAAACTTTAATGTTCTCATTACCAAAGCAATATATGTTGATTGCTGAAAATTGAGCAAACAGAAGCCAATGAAATTCTGTGGTCAACCCATTACCCAGAAATAGCTGTGTATAATATTTTGGAGAAAGGACTTCAAGCCTTATTTTTTTCTCTAAATCCTTGAGCAAATGAAATTATTCAAATAGGCCCTGTAATAATCAGGAAGGCATAAAAATTCAGGCAAATAGTAATAGACATAATAAATAACAGCAGCAACAGTAGTAGAAATAAAAGTTAACACTTCCGTAGTACAAAATCTTTTCCAGATGCTATTCTAAGCCTTTACCATATAGAAACTTATTTAATCTTCTTAACTTCTCTGTGAGGTAGGTACTACTATTATTCCCATTTCCAAGATAAGAACACTGGGTCAACACAGACCATTATCGGAATGAACAAAGTTTACCTGTAGCTGCTCAGAAACTGCTAAGTTCTGAGCAGCTGCTAAGTTCTGGATGATGATGTGAGAATTTCTTCCACTTTCTCTCAGTCACATTTTAGTCAACTCTCCATTTCCAGATTCCAAAAACTGTGTTTGTTCACAATAAACAGGTGGCTTAAAACAACATTATCCCAGTTTTGATCTTTTCCTGGCTGTGCCACCACGGGCACATCGTGTATCCTCTCTGAGCCTGTTTCCTCAAACACAAAAATGAGATGGATCATCATATTGATTGTGAGTTTTATTATTTCAAGTTCTGGAAAGCAGAAGTCAAAATCAAGGTGTTAGCAGGGCTGTACTCCCTCTGGATGCTCTAAGGGAAAACCCATGCCCTGCCTCATCCAGCTTCTAGGATCTGTCACCATTCTGTGGCCGTGGCTGTGTCTCTCTCTGCTATATCTTCAAATGGCCTTCTGCTCTGTGGATTCCTCTTAAACATCTCTCCACTCATCTCCCTTTCTTGCATTTCTTGTTTTCTCCCCTCATCTTCTCAACATCATCCTGTCCTTAGTCCTTGAGGCTGTAAATCCCATTTCATGTGTCCACATGGGCAATCTACATTATCTGTCTGGTTGACTCTGAGTTTTAGCAATCTTCAAAGTGTGGCTCTTATAAGCAAACTGAGATTTCTTTTGCTAAGGTTGGTTGTTTCTCATTGCACAACTCTTTCCCTGTCCATTGAGGATGGAGAACAATGGATGAAGAGTGCAAAGGGAGGCAGAGAAATCTGATGTTTTTTTTTTCACAGTGACTTTTGTTATTCTCCTACCATTAGACTAATTGACCCAGGGAAAATTCATTAAATCAGCTCAGCATCACTTTTAGGGATCTCACCATCCGAGACTTCCCTTTAGCTCTACAGAAGGGAAAGAATAATTCTCAAGGAGGAGAGAAAGTGCATGTTAAGAGAATACATTCTTTTTAAAAAATTCTCCTCCCTAGAACTTTCTAATCCCTCTCTTCTTAAACCTCAGAGATGGACAGAGAGGGAAGTTCCTGTTTTTGAAAGTCACTGTGATGTGCCCTTTGATTCAGGAAAGCAAAGCCAGGACTACAGAGGAGTCCTCCATGGGGTGACATAGCCATTCTTGTGTTCGGGTTCTCTGCATTCTTAAAGGCATGACAGGGCTAGGCAGACAATTACATAACAAAGCAGAGACTATTGGGGAGACAGCATGGATGGAACACTGGGCCAGGACTCAAGCCTGCAGCACATAGAGACATAACATTACTCCAAGATAAACACACCCCTGAGTTTTACTTTATGGCAAAACAGGCCCAATTTCAATCAAATATTTTATATGTACACATGTATCTTTGTACTTTGAAAATGAGAACATATTCATATTCTTAACTGGTATTAAGTTTACAGTGTTGGAGGTTTCATTTGCATAATAAAATGCTATGCAAGAGGAGATGAGGGTTAATCAAAGGGTTTTATCACTCTTTTTAATTATCTTCATTATACCAGAACAAGATGTAAATTTTAATTCTACCTTGTTAGCTAGCAGATTCTACCAAACTTTGGATATCCTAATCATCTGTCATTTTTAATAGGCACAGATGCCAGTGATTTTAGCAAACTAAATGCCCTAAATACTGCAAGCTTTATTAATTTGACTGATATATCATTTCATATAATTTAGCAATTATTAATGTTAAACATAAGATTCATATGAACACCCCAGACGGAGGCCTCTGTGAACTTCAAATGTACCCTGTTTTTCCTTCCCCATCCTGTTCTTTATCAACCTACGTTTGAAGTTCCTGTCTATTCACACAGACCCTGCTTCTCCTCCATCAAATCTGGAGCCACAGCTTGCAATTTGTGTGGTTGGTTTTCAATGACCACCCCCACCTCCGACTCTCTAAGTTTCTGAAAGGATGCAATAATGTGTTCTTAGCCCACAGACAGGAGAATGATTTTCCAGGGATGGGCAGTGGGGTAAGGGGTATCTATGTAGATGTTGGGTTTATCTGCTAGATCATTACAGAGACACCAGATAAAGTCTTCATCCCAATCTGGGTGATCAAAGGCAAAGTCTGAAGATCATATCTAAATGAGTACATTGCTGAGGTGCAGATACCAAAGATGGCTTCCACTGGGCTCTAGGAGATAAGTGCTAAATGCAGAAACAGAAAGAGGTGGCTGCCCTTGTTGGTTGTTTCTGAGCCAACAAGGTGGGAGGTAGGGACATGTAGCCAGAATCAGCTAAGGGAGTGACAAAAGCAATCCTGATTGGCCCAGTGGGTTCGTTCTCATGGCCCTCAAATGGAGTTTTAGAGAGCGTGACAGTTGTGTTTAAATTAATTGTGGCATTGGACATCACAGTCGTAGGATCTTATCTTTAATCTTTCACTAGCTGTCCCACCATGGGCAAATCAGTTATCCTCTCTGAGCCTCAGTTTCCTCAAATGTAAAAAAGAGATGGAGCAAAATATTGATCTTGAGTTGTAAATAACATTAAATACATGAAGGCCTCGCATGGATTCTGGCAGAGAGTAGGGCCCCCAACCATGACAGGTAGCTTATTTTACCCTATCAGGATTTAAGTGTCCCTATAGATTTAGGAAGTCAGATAGCAAATGACTTGTGTTTACAAAGAGCATGGGGTTGGGAGAAAGAACATCCCAGCTCTAGCCCTGACTGATGGGCACTCTGAATAATTTTAGACAAATGACTTTCTGTCTACCTGGGACTCAGTTTTAGGAAGATTTAGGAAGTCAAATGGAAAATGACTTATGTGTACGAAGAGCAAGGGGTTGGGAGAAAGAACATCCTAGCTCTAGTCCTGACTGATGGGTACTCTTTGAATAATTTTGCATAAATTACTTCCTCTCTACCTGGGACTCGGTTTTCCCTTTGTAAAATAGGAAAGCAAAGTCAAAGAAAACAGTTGTGGGAAAGTAAAGGAGAGACAGGATTGAGGTAGAACAGGACAAATTCCTCTCCATCTCCACTCCTCCAATCACATTACATTTTACAACTGATAACCAGTGAAAATGGAGATTATATAAGAAGGACTAGTCTTTGAATTCTAAAATCAAATTATCACATTCATACCAAGGCCAGGTGAGGTGGCTCATGCTTATAATCCCATCACTTTGAGAGGCCAAGGAGGAAGGATCACTTGAGGTCAGGAGTTCATGACCAGCCTGGGCAACATAGTGAGACTCCATCTCTACAAAAAATGTTTTAATTATCCAGACCTGGTGATGCATGCCTGAAGTCCCAGCTACTTGGGAGGCTGAAGCAGGAGAATTGCTTGAACCCAGGGCATGGAGGTTGCAGTGAGTGTGACCATGCCACTTCTCTCTAGCCTGGGCAACAGAGCAAGACCTTGTCTCTAAAAATAAAAAATATTTTTTTAAAAAACTCCAAAACATTAAAATCCATGTATATGTCTGATGTCTAAAAATGGAAGTATGAAAACAGAAAACTAGCCGGGCTCGGTGGCTCAGCCTATAATCCTGTGCCTTTGGGAGGCTGAGGTGAGTGGATTGCCTGAGCCCACGGGTTCGAGACCCGCCTGGGCAGCGAGACCTCATCTCTGCAATAAATTTAAAAAATCATCCGGGCGTGATAGCACATGCCTATAATTCCAGCTACTCGGAAGGCTGAGGCGGAAGGATTGCCAGAGCCCAGCAGGTTGAGGCTGCGGTGGCCGGGAGCGGCCACTGCACTCCAGTCTGGGCGACAGAGTGAGACTCCAACTCAAAAAAAAAAAGAAAACAGAAAACTAGCTTCCAACGGTTGTCTTCCTACAAACAATCTCTGCCCAACTTCTTCAGGAAAGCTAACTCTGAAAGGCTCACAGGTAGGTAGAGGTTTCCCTTGGTTCTTTTCAGAGTCTGGATTTGAAGCAGAATAACTGTATTATACTACTCCGCCTCCAGGTTTTGGCCTAGTTACAGCTGACTACTATAAGCAAGAATAAGATAGAACATTGAAGACTCTATTTCTCCCTGTCTAATATGTAAAATCTAGATTTAGTACTTGTAAGGCTTTGCACGTGTGTGGTTAGTGAGAGGAGAAAGCTAATCTATTAGGAAAATTTTTAAAAGAGGTCAAAAGACAGATGGTAAGATTGTCACCAATATCTTCATTTTTTTTTAATGTGGGAAGTTACTTTTTTGTGTTATAAGGAGAACAAAGATGGAAAAGAATTCAAAGGTCACTGCCACTCTGAAAATTTGCTAAAGCCTCTCTTGTTTCCATCCTTAGGGGGCAAATTCTGATTGATCTAAGGTCAACATAGCAGCCCCATTTACCATTGTCATGGATTGGACTTAGGACTCAATTCTGGCCAGTGATATGTAAGAGGAGTTCTTCTGGGTCCTTCCGTTTTTTATATACCACAAACCTTGCTTCTGTTTTGAACACTGTGGTGTGGAGATGTGATTTCTAGAGGGCTGGTAGTCATTTTGTGACTATGAGGCAAGATATCACCAATAGGATAACAGAACAAAATGTTTGAAGAGGCCTGAATTCTTGATGACATTACTAAAGTGCTAAATATGTCCTAGTCCACTCATTTCCACATTTCTTGCTAAAAAAAATTATGCATGTTCTATGGTTTGAGTCACTGATGACAATAAAAATAACCTTATAATCAAAAAGGCATCTTAATGAATATTCTGCCTATAATATCTATTCTCTGTAATATTGAGTGTCAGCCTCTTTTGAAATTTAGGTTGCACTTGAATAAACTTTTCCCTTTTTCTTAGAACCTAGGCAGACAAAGCTACAAAGTGTGGTTTCATAAGACTGACAGGATGGAGTTGTCTTGGAATAAGAACAGAACCCAAGGTGAAGGCAAAACCAGATTTGGACTGACATTACTTTAACCTGTGTAAGGAGAGACTAGTCTCAAACTAATCATGCCCCACATCGAATCCTATCACATTCTGCTTAAAATCATTCAAGGAGTCAATTTGCCATTCTAAGATTTAACTCCTTGTAGAGACGCATAACACCTTCCATGATCTATCTCCATTCTACTTCTTTATCCTTGGTCTTACCACCCTGTCCCACTCTTTTCTCCACCAAGTGGTCTGTTTACCACTCCCAAAATACCTCCAGGTCATGTCTGTACCATTTTATCTCCTAGAATGTTCTTCCTGTATCTCTTCATTGCGATGTATTTGCTCTCTCCATATTAAGTACCTGTGGCAGTCAAATCAAAGATTGCTTCTCATGAATCTCGACCTCCTGGTATTCACAGCCTTGTGCAATCACCTCCTGCATGCATCACATACTTGTTTCCAACCAATAGACCATAGACACATTGAAGGATTGTCATTGTCATAATTAGGCTACCAAAGTTAGTGACTCCTATATTGCTAGTGGACTCTCTGTACTGCTTTCTCAGGTGATACACTTTGCAGCTGCCATGTCAGAAAGGCCCACATGGCAAGAAACTGAGAGTGGTCTCTAGACTAAAAGCCAGGTAGGAATTGAGGCCCTTAGTTCAATCATCTATGAGGAACTTAATCCAGCCAATGGTCACATGGAACCACATAAGTTTAAAATAAGATTAATCCCCAGTTGAGCCTTCAGATGAGACCATAGCCTCAGCTGACACTTGGATCACAATCTTGTGAAGAACTCTGATTTAGAGGACTGAGTGAGTTCATGCTGAGACTGATGACCTACAGACTCTAAGATAAGAACTATGTGCTGTTTTAAGCTGCCAAGTAACAGAAGAAATAGAGAACTAATACAATACCCAACTGAGGCATCTCCTTCTCCAGGAAACTTCCCCTGAACTCCTGAGCATGGATTACACATTCTTCTCCAAACCTCTGATATTTTATTTCTATCACAAAGTATTATAATGACTCCATGTCATTAAATCTAAGATACCACCAATCATAAGATGAGCCACGTCTATATATATCACTGAAAAAAATCATGCTGTCAATTAAACTATAATTCATCATCTGCTGAAAATGCATTACAATTTCAGAGATGTGAAGAAAAATATAAATATTGCTGTAGAAATGGTGAAACATGGCTTACATGTCTATTTTCTTCCATTAATTTTGGGCAATTATCATGTTATAATCCCCTCATCTGCTCGGTGCCTAGGTAAGTGCCTGCTGCTATTGTCTGACACTGTATGTAAATTTACTTAGAATGTATTTATTTCTAAACAGCTTTGCCAGGATATAAAGTGCATACCATGTGCTCACTCCTTTAAAGCATTTAATGAATATGTGGTACATATACACAATGGAATATTATGTAGCCATAAAAAAGGACAAACATATGGACTTCACAGCAACTTGGATGGATTTAGCATCTATCATACTCAGTGATCTACCGCAGACACAAAGAACAGAGTATCATATGTTTTCATTCATAAGTGGACCATGAACAGTTATCATAATATTATAAAAAAGGGATTGGCAGTAGTGGGGAATTGCCAAGGGAGGGAGTGGGATTGGCAGTTGAGGGAAACTGCCAGTGGAGGAAAGGGCACACTTCATCAACAAGGGTACCTGCATAATGAACATTTGTATACCCAACCCTGAATTGTACCCCACATCTTTAAAATGAAAAACAATTAAAACATAAATAAATAAACCATTCGGTGACTTTCAATATATTCACAGAGTTGAATAACCATCATTAGAATCAATTTTAGAACATTTTCATCTCCCTATAAAAAAATGTTGCACCTCATAGCCATCACCCCACCACCTCATTGCTAACCTCAACCCTTGGCAAACACTGGTCTTCTTTCTATTGCTACAGATTGGCCTATTCTAGATATTGCATATAAATGGAATTATACAATATACGGCCCTTTGTGACTGGGGTACTTCTTTACATACTATATTTAAGGTTCACATGATCCAGCAACTCCACTCCCAGATGTATACTCAAGAGTAAAGAAGATTATGTCTTTACAAAATTTTATATTTAAATTGTTCATAGTAGCATTATTCATAATAAGCAAAAAGTAGAAATAACCTAAATATCCACCGGCTGATGAGTGGATAAGTAAAATATGGTATATACATATAATGAAATATCATTCAGTCATAAAAATAACATTTATTTTGCCTTGCACCAAGTAAGTTGTTCCCTTATTGGTAGTTGTTGCTCTTGATTACATGAAATACTGACGACTCTATTTACTTGATTAAACTTCATTCTTGCATCTTGTTTGGCTTTATTTAATGTTTCTTAATGTCAACTTTCCAAAAGTATTTGTTGAGCTAGCAAACACATATAGAATATGTAATGCAGTATGCTGAAAGCCATTCCTGCGTGGAAAGAGCAACTGCTGTTACTGGGTGTCACAAGAGTGGGTTGCACAACATTTCAGATGATCTAGAATGGAGTTTGAGCTCTTGCTCTGCAACTTGTCTGCTTCATGACCTTGTATAGTCCTTTAATTCTTTTGGCTTTAGTTTGGTTTCAGTTCCTTATTACTAAAGTGTAGATCATAACACCTACTTCATGAGGGCTGGTTATGAGAAGTACCTGAGAACAGTTCAGAAAAGACTAAAAGTTTGTACAAGTGAGAAAGTATTACACTAGCAAAGAAACCATAAGGAAAGTTCTTCAAATACTCATTTCTAAAATTGCCCCTGAACACAAAAAGGAACAAGCTTTCAAGAGTGTAATTTCAGGAACCCCGGGAAAGAAGATGAATGACATTTGAGAGCACTGTTTTCTAGTAGGAAACAGCTGGTATCTCTTCTCTCCAAATACCAACCCACCAGCCCAGGATCTGTGACTAGATGTGAGGACTTTGGGCCCATGAATCTCTATTCAAGGCAATTTAAGGAGGTTGCAGGGAGCAAGAAGTTATAGGTACCTATGCATGAGATATCTCTCTCTTTCTCCTGTACACGTGTACACAAGCGTGCACACACACACACACACACACACACACACACACACACACACACACACACAGTTACGATCCCAGCCAATGGCAACAACCTCAGGCTTCCCTTTCATGTAACGCCCAATCAATGGTTAACTTCAGTACCCATTCCTGGCTTGAAAACAATTGGAGAAGCTGTCACATCACACCATTGGACCAACCAATGTGTACCATGTCTAGGTGCCACTTTGAGCAGCAGTCTTTCAGTTCAGCAGAAACTATAAAGCTAAGAAACATTCATAATTGTTGGAGACAGGGACTCAAGCTACCTGCCACTTCACAGTCAGGGTACTCAACTCTGAGCTCTCTTTTTAAGTTCTGCACCAGGGAATGGGTGCTAAATGCTTGGTATCTCATGGCAATGTCACAAAATAAATGACCACATTAAAATTCAATTATCTTAATATCCAAAACAAAAGGACAGTTTTACTATGATAAATAAAATTCCTCTTGCAACGTGTCTTTTCAGTTAAAATCAATAAATGTTATTTCTATAAAATAAAAGTGATTAGTGATTTGGATAGTTATGTGCGTATGTGTCTATGGTTTTATAAGACTTAAAAATAAATGTGGAGTGAAGAGGACATATAAATTACTAAAATTAGAATGTAATCCTTTTACAGGGATGCAGGAACCCTTTGTCAGCCCTGTGAAAATAGAACTGTCTGTGACAGTAAAAATATTCCATACTTGTGCCATCCAGTATTGTAGCTACAAGCCACATGGAGTGATTAAAATGTGGCTAACGCAACAGAGGAACTAAATTTTTTATTTTATTTAATTTTAAGTAATTTAAATTTAATTTTAAATAGCGGTCTGATGCAGTGGCTCATACCTGTAACCCTAGTACTTTGGGAGGCCAAGGCAAGGGCATCACTTGAGACTAGGAGTTCAAGACCAGCCTAAGCAACATTGCAAGATTCCCTCTCTACAAAAAATTATCAGGGCATGGTGTCACATGCATGTAGCTCCAGTTCCTCAGGAGACTACAGCAGGAGGACCCTTGGAGCCCAGGAGTCTGAGGCTGCAATGACCTGTGATCACACCACTGCACTCTAGGACTGGGTGAGAATAAGACCTTGTCTCAAAACAAAAATTTTTTAATAGCCATATTTGGCTAGTATTTACCACATCGGACAATGCCACCCTATGTTGAGGATTAGACCCTCAGAAAGTTCTTATCTTAACAGAGAAAAGAGAGCTCTGTCACTTCCTTGGACCAGTTATTGCCAAGCTGTCCCCAAGGCCCAGGAAGCTGCGACATCCATATCATTGCCTTTCATTATTTCCTTAATTTGTTAGTGAGTAAGTATCCATTATGCACCTAGCCCTTTGCTAGACACTGAGAAATTAAATATAGTGATGGCCCCAGACATTCCCAGTAGGGAATACAGACCAGGAAAGAGGCAATAACAACTCAGGAGTCCCATGATAGACGTGGTGTGCCAGGTTCTGGCAGAGAATTCATTCATTCAAGGAAGAGGAAGTGAGGATAGACTCCTGGGGCAAGAAAAATAGGAATTAATTAGCCAGAGTAAGAGGAGGTGAGTCTAGGAAAAAGACAGGGCCTGCACAAACAAATGGTGATGTAAGAAAATGTGGAATTGGACCGTTTCCATTTTCAACCACCACACATAGGTGCAAGGAAAAAGCATTACTTTAATTTCTTTTTCTTCTTACTAAATCTAGATATTTCTGAATATGATTTTCCATCCTACCAGATTGGTAGGAAATTTAATTTGTGATATTATCATACCTGCTCTTCCAGGATCACTCAAAGTTAAACAAAGTTCTGGGGTTCTCATATGGTCTGTTCCAGAACCTTTATCAAAGGTACCCCCAATCCACATGCTATGCTGCTTACCATTAATATACTTATGTCCCCTGCAACTTCTTCTATTCCTTAAGATAGGCAGCCCCAGGGACAAGGATCTAACTTCCCATATAGATGTCCAGGCCTTGCAGATATTTCCACCTTGGGACCACCTGCCCTTGAGGCTGCAAAGACAATAATGCCTTTTCCTCTCACCTCTACTACAGCTACCTAAACCTCCATCACCTTACCTGCCTTGAGGAAACTCTTTCTCATCTTCTTTGGGTGTTAATGCTTTCCCCTATCAGTTTTTGACCAGGAATAATATACATTATCTCTGAGCAGCAGGCCCTTAAATAACTGGTGTTCGCCCCAGGAATTGGAGGATGAAATATTCAAGTCAGTGAATTTTTTTCTTAGTAACTCATCTGTTACAAAATATTCAGAAAATGATATGTAGTTATAACAGACCAGGGAGTAGCTAAACTAAAGTGCTGGATACTTAGGGTGATGGTACAGTGGATATATTCAGGCTTTTGCAGCCTGCATCTGAACGTATTGTATGTATAAAAGATTCACTTCTGTGTATAAGTCTTGATAGCCATCACAGCCTACTTCTTATCAAATAAACTGAAAGTGCCATGGTAAGGGTTGAATTATATTCCCTGAGAAAGATATGTTGAACTCCTAACACCAGTACCTCAAATGTGACCTTATTTGAAAGTAAAGTCTTGGCAGACATAGCCAAGTTAAGATGAGGCCCATATGGTGGTCCGGAATCCAATATCTTGGGTGTCTTTATAAAGTAGAAAAGAAAGATCTGTAACAGAGCCTGCCTTAGCACCTCGAGAGGGAGTATGGCTGTGCTGAAACCTTGACTTTGGCCTCCAGACCTGCAAGACAATACATTTTTGCTGTTCTAAGGTACCTGGTTTGTGGTTCTTTGTTATAGCAGCTGTAGGAACCAATACAGCCAGTCCTCACTTCCTCAAGTCTCCCTTGCAGTTAGATTAGGGACACATGACCTGACTTTAGCCAATCAGGTGCATCCATCAGAACTTGCATCAACAAGGGGACATGGCCATAGCATCCTCTTCAATATGAGAGTCGTGTCATCTGGGGCATCGAGTGGTCAGTGGTGCCCTCACGGGACTACAGCTGTGGTGTGAATGTGCCCATTTCTGACTGTCTTGACTTCCGTTGTTCCTGCCCGTTTTCTGAGGCTGGCAATTCTGTGTGCCAACTGAGAGCTTTCCAGTAAATTCCATTGCTGATTAAATCAGTAAATAATTTCTTTTGCTTGTAACTGATGACTCTGGCTGATATGAATAAGGAACCATGAAGGGTTGTGATGCTTCCCTGCAGTGGATGTCAGAGGCAAAGTGTTGTCTTTAAGTGGGGTCAAGAGGCTCCAGGTAGGAATTGGGGATACCAGAAAGCCTAACAGAGAACAAGTGTGAATAGTGTAAAACATGTGGATGTGTGGGTAGATGTGCACACACACTTGCACGTTCCCAGCCACATCGCTCCAGAGGGAGAGCAGCCCAACATGCCCAGCGGGGTGAACTCTGGTTGCCTGACAGGGCCCACTAAACAGTGTGTTCAGGCTTCACCGGTGCTGAGCGAGGCCAACGACAGTTTCCAAATTTGAAAAATGAGCCGCTTCACTCGCCTGGTGCTAATGCCTTTTTCGAAGAAACTTACATCTTGGAAATGTCATGACACATTGCAATCACGAAGAACACAACCACAGTAATTGGGAGTGTTTCTTCAAGAGCAGAGCATGTCAAAGAAGATACATGGCTCACAGCATAATTTCCCGCAACAATGGTGGGGGGTGAGGGGTGGGAGGTGGGGGGCGGGAGACAGGAAAGCTGCCTTTGAAATAAATCTTGGCAGGAGCTCCAGTGCCTGGGACTTTTTCTGGGTAATGAAACTGCTTTGGCAGTCAAGAGGATGCAAGGTTGGACTTGGCCAGCTGCAAACTAGTTGTGTGATTTTGGCCATTCCTATAAATTGCTCCATGACTCAGTTTCTCTAGCTTTCAAATGAGAATAATGTCACATGTGGGGCAACCAAATTTTAACAAGTTAATAATCATTAAGATTTATTAAGCATGTACTACTTGCCAGACACTAAACACTATGCATGTATTAACTCACTTAACACATGGGAGAATCCCGTAAGGTGGGTACCATAATTTTTACCATTTAGAGGATATGGATATTGAGGCACAGAGAGGCTAAATATCTTTTCAAGGTCATAGAGTTAGAATGTGGTGATGCCAAGATTTGAACTCAGTCCAGTCTGGCATCTGAATTCATAATCACCACATAATTTGCCTTCACAATGGGTGACGTTATCATTGTGAAAAGTACAAACATGCTAGTAAATACATCGTGTGTTAATATCAACAATGTTGGAGTGTCTTTAAAGGAGTGTGAACAAAACCAGAGTAGATCTGCTTCTACCTGGAATGATTTTGAATACACTGCGACAATGACAGCAAAAATAACTATAATAGTGTATGCCAGGGAGCAGACACTTTCAGTGATGATCCCCCTGTTTCCTCCCAGTAACTGAGTAAGGGGACACTGCTCCCATTTTACAGATGGGAGACTTAAAACCCAGAGTATTTTATATTCCTGAGATTATCCAACAAAGTAAATTGTCATTATGAGTTCCACATTTGGGTGGAAACAGTACAGGGGCTATGTTCTTTCTTCCATAAAACACTGTGATGGACCAATTTCCCCCAAAGGAACATCCATTTAAAATATTTGTACCTTCAGGCTCATATCTCAGAGAAAGAGAAAAGCACAAAGATGTTAACAAGATAATGTAAACATTAACAGTCACTTAAAGAGATTAAATTACCTGGAAGCCCTCATTTCTGAAGGTCAACCTTCTCTGGTCTTCATTCTCCAAAAGCACAATAACCTTTTCTATGACGAAATTATGCAACCACTACTGGCTTTGCAGGAACCTCAGGATTTCTGGGCTGTCGTCTTGGAAACAAGGAGAAAGGGGAAAACTTGCTTCCTCCTGTTCATCATTTGCCGGTGGACACCGGGTCCTTTCCAACAGGCCCTGGGATGTATGTGGGACACAGCTTTTCTGCTCCCATTAACTCATCACTCACATGTGACAATAAGTATTTGAAAAGATGGGGACTTGGAATTTCAACTCTTTAGTGGCAATGGAGATTTATCAAGAGGATCAAGTGACTTAATGTGAGTTTTTTAGAACTCCTGCTTTAAATAATCACTGAGATTGACTTGTCATAAAAGGATCAGTGATTGTTTATAAACATGAAACACTGTATGTATACTCTGAACATGTGGATTGGCTGTCTTTAGTATTTTTCTATAATATGGGTAGCATTCTCATTCCCTACCTTTCAGAGAAAAAAGATGACAGAAGCAAGATAGAAGAGTCAAGAGACAGTGGCTTTGAAGTCACTTAGGTATGTCTTTGATATCCAATAGCCAAAGACATTTATCAGGTGCGTGACATTGAACTACTCACTTTTAGATTCAACTACTTCCCTGTTAAATGGTGGTAGTATTTCCCACATTGAGATCCTTCAAGGCACCAACCATGTCTTATTTATCTCAGTTAATCCAGTGACTGGATATAGTAGATATTCAATTAATGAATCTAAAATAATTAGGATTGTGATGATTATTAAATAAAATAATTTGTAAAAGTTCTAGCCAAATTCCTGATATCTCCTCTCATCAACACACACACACACACACACACACACACACACACACACACACACACACACACACACACCACCTTTCTCTCTCTCTGTTGCCCAGGCTAGAGTGCAGTGGTGCCATCTTGGCTAACGCAGGCTGAATCTGCTGGGCTCAGGTGATCCTTCCCTTTAACTGGAATTACAGGCACATGCCACCAGGCTAATTTTTTGATTTATTGTAGAGACCATGTCTTGCCAAGTTACTCAAGCTGGTCTTGAACTCCTGGGCTCAGGCAGTCCTTTTGCCTCTGCCTCCCAAAGTCCTGGGGTGACAGGCATGAGCCACCACACAAAGCCTAGCTTCTCATTCTTGTCTTTAAGACATGACACTGCAGACTTTGCCTTTTCAAATCCATTGGACACATTTTTGGGAATTGAACAGATATTTCAAATGCAAACAGAACCAAATTGAAGCCCTGTCTCCCTTCAAAAATCTCTCTACTACAGCTTTCCCCATTTCATGTACTGGTAATGCCATCACTTCAGATGCTAGACAGACAAACAAGGAAACAAAGAAAAAACACAAAGCAAACAAAACAATCATTTGATGATTTTATTTTATATATATACATATATATGTATAATTTACATATTGAAGGCATGCTATTGGTACATAAATAATAATGGCCCTTATATTGGTACTGCAGATTGCATATTTTATCAGTGTAAAGTGATCCTTGTTGCATTTCATGAACTTTGCTTTGCATTTTACCTTAACTAACAACAGAATTTCCAACTCTTTGTTGTTGTTGTTTTTCAGATAAAGGTCTGCTTTCCTTATTGATTTTAAGTAATTTCCTTTTTATGAAATTTCCCTTTGTATTTAGTTTGATCTAATTTTTTTTTACTTATTCTGAAAATTTTTGAAGAAGAAAGTTTAAACCATAAACACTTAACTGATATATTTAATCTTATATTGCCTCACATTTTTATGCTTTCCATCTTTTTGTTGTTGTTTTGCTTTTAGAGCTTTCTTGCATTTTTTTGCATTTCTGACATTTCCCCTAGGATTCTTTTCGGTCACCATGTGCCTTTCCTAATGATTTTATACTCTATTATTTTATACTCTATTATTTTATTTTATACTCTATTATTGGCTAATAGTAACTTTCTCCAAAAAGCATCATTTAAACTCTATTGTCATGTGTGACTCGTTTCCACAACTAAGTACACTTTAACTTCTCTATGATCTGGGTTGTCCAATAGATTGTCTGACTTTTTTTGTATTATGGCTTGCCTGATAGGTACACACTTGTACACCTGACTTACAAGCTCGAGTACTTTTCCTTGTCCCCACTGTAGCTCTGGTA
The DNA here is from genome assembly GCF_000164805.1 of Carlito syrichta. Lineage (NCBI taxonomy): Eukaryota > Metazoa > Chordata > Mammalia > Primates > Tarsiidae > Carlito > Carlito syrichta. Next base: position 10,118 of record NW_007254866.1, on the reverse strand, counting down.
TCCATCAAAGAGCCTGACATCTAACACACGCTCAATAACTTTTTTGATTAAAAAAGTAATTTGTTTATCCTTTCTTCCTTTCTCTCGGGCTTTGTAACTATAATCTGGGCATCAAATCCAGATAGTTTCAGAGTTTTGTTTTTTTGTTTTGTTTTGTTTTGTTTGAGTTGGAGTCTCACTCTGTCACCCAGACTGGAGTGCAGTGGCCGCTCCCGACCACCGCAGCTTCGACCTGCTGGGCTCTGGCGATCCTTCCGCCTCAGCCTTCCAAGTAGCTGGAACTACAAGCGCACACTACCACACCCAACTAATTTTTTATTTATTGTAGAGATGAGGTCTCACCAAGTTGACCAGGCAGGTCTCAAACCTGCGGGCTAAGGCAATCCACTCACCTCAGCCTCCCAAAGCGCGGGATTACAGGCTGAGCCACCAAGCCCGGCTTTCTATGTCATTATTTTCACTAGACCAAGCTTTTCATTTGAGAATTACTTGGGGCCTTTATGTACAATTTTGTGATCATAACCACAATAGTCATCCTCCCACACTAAACACCACCCTAAATTTCCAGTACCTCTAAATCTTCTTTTAGGCAATAACAAGCATTCTCCCATATGTAGGAGAAACCTGGTGTTAGACAACAGAGCTGTCTCAACCTTCATGAGATTACCATGAGAAGAGAGGAATGAGGTGAAATTTTACTGAGGGGATTCTGTGTAGCAGAGAGTTGTTGCCACCTAATTCTCGAGTAGTTCAATGTAATAGATATTAATTTAGCACCTATTCTGTTCTGGATACCATGCCACATGCAGGTTTAATATAGATGAATAGAACACTCATCCATTCAACAAATGCGAATGGAGTCCCTACTATGTAACAGACCCTGGCTGAGCTCTGGGGACATAGCAATAAACTACATAGCCACACTTCATGCCATAGGATTCCTATGAGCTCAAGTGTACCTTACATTCAATTGCCACGGAACAAAACATGAAACAATAGTTTTCTTTCTTCCCTTTTTTTAAGAGCTTTGAAGCAGATGAAACAACAACAAAAACCATTGCCCAAAGGCCTTTCACTGAAAATTGGGTAAAGGATATTCTGAGCCAAGTGTTCAAAATTGGGTAAAGGATATTCTGAGCCAAGTGCTCAGGTACATCATTTTGAGAGACAAATGACCAGCAATCCAGTTAAATTTTAAATAGCATTATCTAAATGAAAAATATCAAAGTATGAGATAGCCCAGCAAGAAGAGCTCCAATTTCCCACCTGGATGCTAAGTAAGGAAAAGACTGTTTAATATCATCTTGATAACATTTTTATAGGTTCATGTTGGCCCATCAGATTGCAATTTGTCACCTGCTATCTAACAATTTTCTAATTCTTCATCACTTTACAATGTAAAATAATAGGCACAGAATTGTGAGTCTTTTTTTAATAATAGAAGAGGTAGAGTAAAAGTGAGGGGCTTTATTTCTACCAAATGATACTTTTTTCTGGATAGAATAAGAATGGTTGTCAATAATTCAAACACAATAAGGTATTGAGCTCATTTTACCTTTTCCACTGAATTAATTGGTGAAAGATAACATAAAATGAATGAAAAAATCCCTAAATCTATCTTTTCCTCACCTTCCACCTTTCCCAAAATATAGGGGAGGAGGTCAATATTGAACAACTTATGTATAGATATGCAGTACAAGGAGTTTTGCATTGAGTTGAGAGTCCTGGGTTTAAATCCAAGCTCAGCCACTTAAACCAATGTAACCTTGGGAAGCTCTTTTCTTCATTAACAAAATTGGACCAATGATTCCTCTTCAGAAGGTTTTTAGGATAATTGGGGTTAAGTTGTAAAGAATGGGATATACTCAAAAGGCACTCAGCAAATTATAGATTTTAATGTCATAGCTATTGTTCTGTTTCTTAACTATCCCATGCACAGCAATTCCTAGAAAACATTCTCTGCTTTTTCCCCTCCATTTTCTTGCCCACCACTACTTGACTGACACTGGCAGATACACAATAGTGTTACCTAGTAAGGACTGGCCATCTGCTCTCATGCAATATCATATATACACTGATAACTCAAATTTAGATTTCCAGCTCAGAGTTCTCTCCCAAATGCCAGACTCTTATACAAACTTATCTTTTTAGCACCTTTATTTGGAAGCCCCATTGACATCTTAAACTCAACATATCCAAAACTAAACTCTTGATTTACACTGCAAACCCTGCTCCATCCACAACCATCCATCAGGTTAAGGACAACCCTATCCTTTTAGCTGTTCAGAAAAAACATCATAAAAGACATCCTAGTTCCTTTCTTATTCAAGCAACCCACATCTGGTCCACTAGGAAATCCTGTGAGGTCCACCATCTTGCCAACCTAGAACTTGTCAGAATGAGAGTCATGTAACTCTATAAGGAAACAAAAAATTCAAAAGAAACCTTATGTGATGTATTTGGTTATTTGGTTAACTGTGGACAGCTATTCAACTCCAGAACTTGTTTTTTTGGTCCCTGGTTTCACGTATGATAACACCACATTAGTCCGTTTGAGTGTTTAACTGTCATGTGTCTGTTTTGATGGAGGAAAGGAATGGTGCAATTGTTTTTCCTTCATTCGTCAGCAAATTGAAAAGGAAGAAGTTAGCTACTAGAGGATCGCAGAGCAGCTCTGATTGTTTTACTGGCATTGTGGCCATAATGATATTACCAGTAGCATGGGAACTAGAGAGGTACCTCTGTTCCTTACGTCTATACCTCTGTTCCTTAACTTCTACAATATCGTCTCCTAATTGTTATTGGCTAACAACCAAGGACATTTCTCTACTAACAGATGATCATTTACCAGGAGAAAGACCAATTTGGATCTGTCCTTTGGCGTAATTCAAAAGCTAAACATTAACGTGTGTGTATGCATGTGTAGGTAAAACTTTTGAAAAAAGTCTTCTCAATTATATCTACCTACTGTTATCAAACAATTTCTAAAACTCTTACTACATTATTTCCTTTGATTCTCAGAGCAAGCTTGAGATCAAGAAAGAGCATTTATTACTATTTCCATATCATGCATGGTTATCTTACTCTGCTTTACATTTTCTTTTTTTTTTTTTTTCCTGCAGCATATGTCACCTCTAATGTAATACTTTACTTTACTTGTTAACCCCAAAGATCTAGAACGGGTCCTAGCACATAGTAGGCATTCAATGAATCTTGGCTGAGTGAATGAATATGAACTTATCTATCAAGTGCATATCAGCATCTATGCCACATCACCACCCTAAGACTGTACCTTCTTCTGAACCTCTGTTCTGCTGTTCTCTCTACCTGGTACTCTTTTTCAGGATAGTGTCTAGTCCCTTCTCAATATCTAAACCTCAGTTAAAAGGTTTGATTCTAAGTAGAGATCCAGTTTCATTCTTTTGCATATGACTTGCCAGTTTTTCCAGCACCATTTTTTTAATAGAATGCCCTTTCCCCATTGTTTGTTTTCATCTGCTTTGACAAAGATGAGTTGGTTATAGGTAAACCTGTGTAACAATCCTGCACATGTGCTCCTTGAATCTAAAATAAAATAAGGGTTTGATGTCTCTAGAGACCTGATTACATTAACTATTAATCAAACAATTAATGTTTTTAATACATCATTTCTCTGCTCTCTATTGTCTATCAGGAAGCTCAGAGTTAAAACCATGGCTCAATGCAATCATTAGTTTACCCTTTTTCTTTCTCCCTACCGGTGTTCCTTTATTCTATGGGCCTGTGTACTTGAACAGTAAACACATGTTTTTTCTTTAAAAGTAGATATAGATGAGTTAAATTAAATTTAGATTAAATACAAAGTAAGATGTTGCTAAAAGAGTTCTCTTTATACCACATTGTGATGTTCACATCATAATCCTTAAAAAAAACTGTAACAGTATATTGGATGCTTAGTATGGCTCAGACATCACCATTCTCTATCTTATAACACCTGAGCCACTTCTCCAATTTATAAGACCTCCCTAAATCCTGAAAGTATTGGAGTTTTAAGCTCCTGGCCTAGATGTCAGATAACATTTGAGACTTGATTGCTTGGGCTGGAAGGAGTATGGTTAATGCATCTTTTTAGGCTTAAAGGGGCATGCATGGAACAGAGAGCTGACATTACACCAAGGATAGTGACACTCCAAGACCTTAAAAATCACCTGGCCCACTCTTTCCATGTATCTCCTACCCTCCGCCCACATACTCACTACTGTAATGTTTATGCATTTGTGTGCATCATTTTATCTTGGTTGCTCAAACAGGCACTTACTTTCAAACGACACAGCTTACTGTATTGCACTCTTTCGGTAAAACTCCAGTGCTTGTTGAAAAGCAAAGATCTGGTGATGGCTGATGAGATGCCTGCTTTCTCTCTGCCTTTGTTATGTAGATGAGTTCCCATTTTATTTTTGGTGTTTCCGTTGAATCCTGAGCGTTTTAATAGTTGTGAAGCTTCACTGAACTCGAGAAGAGCTTAAGATCCGAGATGTTAAATCAGCTCGGCAATAATATCCAGCAGAAAATGAGGGTCTCATTCCTAGTTCTCCTTTTCCTCCCTAATAATGAAAAAGTGATTTTTGCTATTAATGTGACTCTTACATGAGGAACTCTGTAATGGTCCAGGGTAATTCACCATTAATTAATATGCCATCTTTTCAACCTGTCCCCATTTAATCATAAGGGCTGGTGAATATTGGAGCTAAGGAGTAGCAGATGGTTAGAACACTAGAAGGGAAATATTAACTCTTGGCATTTTTCAGGGTGGAGGTTGTTTTTTCCTTGGAATACTGTGAGCATGTAAAAAGTTGTTTGCAAGTGCAATGGCTCCCATGGGCTATTGCTGCATATACTCAGCTGCTCTGCTCTCTGGGTTCTTGCAGTATTTCTATTAAACAACTTCAGAATTGATATTTGTGTTCCTTTTCCATGGGACCCTATTTGGGCCATGTTTTGAACCTTGTATGACAATCTTTTTCATTTTTGAAGTTTTATTTAATTGTCATAAGATATGCCTAACAAAAAATTGACTATTTGAACCAGTTTTTAGAGTACAGTCCAGTGGAGTTATATACATTCACACTGCTGTGCAACCATCACCTCCATCCAGAACTTTCTCATCATCCCAAACTGAAACTCCCTACCCATTAAACATTGAATACCCCATTCTCTTTTCTCCCAGGTCCTGGTAACCTTTATTTTACTTTCTGTTTCTATGAATTTGGCTATTCTTTGTGCCTCGCATGAGTGGAATCATACAGTTTTTTTTCCTTTTGTGTCTGACTTATTTCACTTAGCATAATGTCTTCAAGGTTCATTCATATTGTAGAATGTGTCAGAAATTCATTCCTTTTTAAGCCTAAATAATATTCTATTGTATATGCATCTGTGTGTGCATACCACATTTTGCTTATCCATTCATCCTTTGATGGACATTGGGGTTATTTCCACATTTTGACTATTGTGAATAATGCTGCATTTGTGGCACAAATTATCCTTTGAGTCACAACTCTCAACTCTTTTATGTATATATCCAGAAGTGGAATTGCTGAATTACATAATAATTCTATGTTTAGTTTGTTTTAGAAGCTGCAATGCTGTTTCTCCAGAATGATTGCACCAGTTTACTTTCCCACTGGCAATGCACAAGGGCTCTAATTTCTCCAGATCCTCACCAACACTTGCTCTCTTTTTTCTGAAGACAGTCATCCTAATAGATGTGAGATGGTATCACATTGTGGTTTTGATTTGCATTTCCCCAGTGGTGAGTGATATTAGGCATGTATGTGCTTATTGGCCAGCTGTACGTCTTTTTTGGAGAAATGTCTATTCGAGTTCTTTGCATACTTTTTAAATTGAACTTTGTTGTTGTTGCTGAGTTGTAGGAGTTCTTTATATATTGTGGGTATTAATCCCTTATCAGTTTGATGATTTATACCTATGTACTCCCATTTTATGAGTTGTCATTTGACTCTTGATAGTGTCCTTTAAAGCATGAAAGTTTAATTTTGATGAAGTGTGGTTTATCTATTTTTGTTGTTGGCTGTGCTTTTAGTATCATATTCAAGAAATTATTGGCAAATCCAATGTCACAAAGCTTTCCCCTTATCTCTTCTTCTAAGACTTTTGTAGTTTTAGCTCTTACATTTAGGTCTTAACTCATTTTGAGTCAATTGTTATATGTGGTATAAAGTAAGAGTCCAACTTCATTGTTTTGCATGTGGATATCCAATTTTCCCAACACTATTTGTTGAAAAGATGATTTTTCCACTACTGGATAGTCTTGGAATCCTTATGAAAACTTACTAGACCATGTATGCAAGGCTCATTTTAGAATATTAATCTATTTGGGGCCATGTGCAAGTGGCTCACGAATGTAATCCCAGGGCTTTGGGAAACTGAGGCAGGAGGATCACTTGAGATCAGAAATTCAGGATCCACCTAGGCAACACAATGAGAATTTTTCTCTAAAAATGCAAATGCTGGGAGAGGTGACACATGCCTGTAGTCCCAGCCACTCGGGAGGCTGAGGTGGAAGGATCACTTGAACCCAGAAGTTATAGGCTACAATGAGCTATAATAACACCATTGCACTCCAGCCTGGACAACAGAGTGAGACTGTCTCTAATACAAAACAAAACACACACACACACACACACACTTTGATAGCATACTCCATTTTTTAAAATGCGTGGGCTTTGGTACAGGCCTCCCAGGTCTGAATCCCTACACTGCTATCTATTAGCTGAGTAAGCTTAGGTAAGTTATTCAACCTCACTCAGATTAATTTTTGTATCTGTCAAATGGGTATGCTAATGCCTCCCTCCCAGGGTTCCTGTAATGATTATATGAATTAAGATGTTTAGTACATGGTAGATGTTCACTAAATGAATACTACATTTAAAACCTCTCTAAATTTTTGTTTCCTGTCTGCATAGTGAGGAAATTAGCACTTACTACATAAAAACCTCACTGGTTTGTGAGGATGAGAAAAGAGGAAAAAGAAACATCTGGCAAAATCATGGCATATTGGTATGGTTAATTTGAATAAGATTATTTGTATACAGCTTAAAAGACAACTTTTAAGATTATTTTCTTCTTTATTTTGTTAATAAGCATCAGATACAGCTGACAATGTCATTCCAGCCCTGAGATTTACTCCAGCCCTTGTCCAACCTGACACTTTCCATGACCAATTGGTAAAGATTAAAATCTAGAGATGGCACTCACCATATGACAGGATAACAAAATGTGAGTTTTTCCATTTTGATATGGTTATTTTAAAATTTTTTATATTGAGCCAAACCCTCCTGTTAATTAAAAAACAAATGACAATACCATGTGCTAACAATGATACAGAGAAACTGGTACTCTCATACATTACTGATGGGAATCAAAATGGTGCAGTCACTATGGAAATCACTTTGGCATTTTCTTATAAAACTAAATATGTATTTCCTATATGATCTAGTATCCCAATTCTTAAATATCTATCCTAGAGAAATGAAATCTTACATTCATACAAAAACCTGTATCCAAATGCTAATGGCAGGTTTATTCATAATTGCCAACAACGTAAAGCATTCCAAATGTCCTTCAACTGGTGAAAGACTAAGCCAACTATAATAGAGCTATACAATGGAAGATTATTCACCAATACAAAAGAATCAATTACTGATACATGCAACAAAATGGATAAATTTATATGCATTGCTGAGGGAAAGAAGCCAGACCCAACAAGCTATAAACTTATGGTTCCATTTAGAATGATATTCTGGAAAGGGTAAATATATAGAGATAGAGAACAGATTGGTGATTTCCAAACTCTGGAGGTGGGGGAGGGACAAACTCCAAGGGATACAGGGAAAATTGGGGGCACTTGAATTTGGGAGTGGCTACATAGCTGTGGGCATTTTTCATAACTCTTGGAACTATACACAAAAGATGAATTTTGCTGTATAGAAATGATGCTTTGATCATTAAAGGATAAAAACAAATTTTCTTGACTTTGTGAAAGTAACTGCTCAAAACATGGAATTCATCTTAGAAATTCACCCCTGGCTATCCTATGGCTGTTATCCTCAACTAGGCGTCCTTTTTGCATCAAATGCGTAGTCTTCGGTTGAATTTGTGCTATAAGCCCTGCTGAACCTGCAGAAATGTGGGGAAGACATGATGATTTAGCATTACCTTTCATGGAGAAGAATTCAAAAAGAGTCTACAACATTTACAGGATGCCAGGACCCAATATTTCTTTAGGCATAGTCTATCAAATGGTTGCCAATCTTTTATGTTTGTGAGCTGCTAAGTATGACTGGTGACTCCAACAGTTACAATTTGTCAACAACTGCTTCCAGTGTCTTTATTTCATTTTAAGTATTGCGTGTTTCATTATAAATGGCAGGCTAAACATATCTATAACTTTGATAACTCAGTTCACTTTGTTAGTAATGGCTTCCCAAGCAGTTATAACATAACAATAACCATGCTGGCGATAAATATTCATAAGGAATCCATTATTATTTATTTATCATTTATAACATGTGTTCCAAAAGCATTACAGAATATTTATTAAACATTTATAGATAATTTTATGCTACTACTAGCATGTGATATAAATACATTATTAATTCTCTTGAATTGTTGATGGATTGAGCTCAAAATAAAGCTGTGCCAAGTGGGGTTCTTGCCAATAAAGTGAAAAAAATAAAAAGTCTACTGCATTTAAAACTTTCAGAGGCACAATATTTTCCCTCAGAAGGTTTATTTGCTAATTGTGGTTGTGTTTCAGAAACCACTTAGCCATCCAGAACAAACCCACGTTAATGAAGAATGGATTAAAGACATCTCTGCTCTTGAGGCAGCTACTTCTTGGTAGTTGCTGCTTTGAAAACTGCCTGTGCATTCAGCCCATCAACTCAGATTCGCTTCAGGTGTTCTAGCAGTTCAGGAAATGGATTTCCTCAAAGCAGGAGTTAAGTTGCAGGGCTGTTCTTCCTCTGCACTTCTTCTCTTTTCCCTTGCTTGTACGTTTGCATCATCTTCTGGAAACCCTACCCCATTTACTTTATTAAGCAGGGCCATTTATTTTTTTATAATTATATCATATTATAGAGATGTGGGGTACAAGTAAGAATTAACTACACAAGTAGGCTACATGAAGGTGAAGTCTGTGCCTCCAACTCACCCTCACTTTCCCTGGTTTGGGACTAAGTATCCTTTGTGTTATTATGTGCTCCCCGTTACCATCCCATAGAAGTGCCTAGAGACTGCTGATCCCTCCGTTATGCTAAGAAGCCGGGCTATTTGAAATGCTAAGGCCAAAGTCAATGTCCCTTTCCCCATGAATAACCATTTCCCTGAAGTGAGGCTATTTTGTCAAATTGATCTCGCATTTCTGCTGTCCCTTGCTGGATGGGAGGACATCTGTTTGGATTCAGCGCTGTATATAATGGAAATAAATTATTATTCATTATTTCTGATGCCTATTTATCTGCTGTTGGGATGAGAGATGGTTTTAATTTTCTTCCCTCCTTTCTTGTAACTACTGTTTTTGTAATTATGGAGATTTGTATCTATAAAAATGGGAAGAAGATCTTTGGCAAGATTTTCAAAGTCTTAGGTCAGCACAAAGCAACCATGTTTATAACAAAAAATAAATGAACACAAAGTAAAGGGGTACTTTTCTTTACTAATAGAAGGTGTAATGACTCAATCTCTGTCCTGTAATCTGTCAGAGAGCTCACTAGACTTGTTTTATGGGTTTGTTCTGGTTAATTTCTGACATTGGCTAATATTGACATTAACTAGACAATTTTGAAAACCAAAAATCAATTTGACCAGCAGAGGTTTAAATGGACAGACACACTTTGGTAATATTCACAGCCAAATGACTGGCCCTGATCATATGCAAACCAGATGGAAATCCTACAATTTGTGCACAAGATTGTTTTATCACTTTAAAGACTTTAAATGTTATGGAGGAAAGAGTAATGTAAATGTGGCTTTTTCAGAGCAATGTATGAAGATTAAATCAACTTTAAAGAAAGTTTCTAAGAGTTCAAAAAAGGTGGCATTTTCTAGATGCAAGAATC